>NC_136980.1:33443887-33716387 GCF_032717465.1 Coenobita brevimanus
CTTATTATTCTTTAACTGTTTTACTGCTTTCTCCACTTCTGCAAGCCTCAACTCTCCTGTTTCTATATTTAAATCTTCCTGAGCAGACGGTATATCCTCTTCTGGTGGTATTGGTCTATTAAGAACTGTCTCAAAATGCTCTTTCCATCTATTTTTAATATCTCCATCTTTGGTCAATAAATTTCCTTCCCTGTCTCTAACTGGTATTTCCTTGCGTTTACCTGCATTACCACTCAGTTCTCTAATCGATTCATATGCTATTCTTTGACTCTGTCCATCATTTTTGTTTATTAAGATTTCAGTCTCTGCAACCTTTTCATCCACACATCTTCTTTTATCTCTCCTAGCTAACCTTCTTACTTCCGAATTCAAACTCCAGTACGCAGCTCTTGCTAATTCAATCTCTCGTTCATCAACGCATTGCATCTCACTCCTCAATTTAGCCTCACCTCTCTTTTTTATCATATCCCACGTTTCCTCTGATATCCATTTCTTTCTCCTGAATCTATGTCTCCTTCCAATCGTACATTCAGCAGTCTCATGCAAGACTTTGTTCACATCCTCCCACATCTCATCTACACTTCTCTCCCCCTCTTCCAACGTTTCCAACACCAAAAACCTATTTCTGCATTCTAGTCTGAATTTCTCCTTTTCTTCTCCTTCCCTTCTAAGCTTAACAATATCGTATCTACCAACACCAGATTTTTCCTTCTTCTGATTTTTAAGTTTAAACCTTATTTTTGCAATGCTGAGTTGATGGTCACTACCAATATCCGCTCCCCGTTTAACATGAACATCTAGCAGAGAACTTCTATGCCTCCTACTGATAGCAATGTGATCAATCTGATTTTTATATTTTCCACACGGCGACACCCAAGTTGTCTTGTGTATATTGCAATGCTGAAAGAGTGTGCCCCCGATGACTAAGTCATTTGCTAGACAGAAGCTTCCAAACCTCACTCCGTTTTCACTCATCCTACTACCAACTCCCATCTTACCCATACATGCCTCAAATCCCTCATTTGAACAGCCCATTACTGCATTAAAGTCTCCAACGCAGATCAAAACATCATGTCTAGGTACCCTTCCTACTCCTTCTTGCAACTTTTCATAAAATGTGTCTTTCCTTTCGTCGAGTGCATCATTAGTAGGTGCATAACACACAAACAGACTGATGTTGCCATGATTTGATTTAAACCGTGCGTATAACAATCGCTCATCTATAGGATCCCACTCACATAAAGCCTTATTTGCCTTACAACCCAGCAACAATCCTACTCCCTGATAATGCATTCCGTCCTGTCGACCAGATATCAATAAACGTATACCATCCTCCAAATCCAACATATCGACTCCAGTTAATCTAGTTTCTGTCAGAGCACAAATATCAAGTCCATAATTTTGAAAAACTTTCACTAACTCATCGATTTTACCGTCATGATTTAGCGTTCTCACGTTCCAGTTACCAATTTTAATTGTATTTTTTGCATTGACAAAAGAATTAGATTGTAATTGAGGCAACCGTGAGATTCTTAGCACCCCCTGCCCATTTAAGGGCTGCACGGGGCTGGGGGCCATTATTGTTCTTTCAGAGTCCATCAAGGTTTCTTTGGCTAACTTCCTGAACACCTCGCCATTGTGTTGCAGTCGCAGTAGGCAGCTAACTTGCCTGATTGCCCACACCCGAAAGACCCAGCTATGCTGTAGCCAGTCACGTGCCGGCATGCTTCCCAGCCATTTCACTCTCAAGGAGTTCCTCTGCCTGAGAAAGCAACCACCCCCCTGCTCCCGAGGGCTTTTGATCTGTGTAGGTAGAGGGCGATCACTCCCTCACTAGCCATATACAGTGTATAGGCTACACTCACCATATATATATATATATATATATATATATATATACTGTATATATATAATCATCATCAGCCATTACAAGTCCGACGCTGAACAAAGGCCTACCCCAACCTTCTCCACGAATTCCTTGACTGAATCAATATCAGCCACGTTTTCGCAGCAATTTTGTCTATCTCGTCTCTTCACCTCCTGTCTGGTTTTTTTCTGCTATGCTTACAATCTCTTGGTGTCCAGTCAAATAACCTCTTGCTCCATTTGTTATCCCTTATTCTTGCTACATGGCCTGCCCACCTCCATTACTGTTCTTGTATAACTTCTAAAATACCTCGGACTTTAGTCTGTTCTCTCACCCAAGTTGATTTTTTCCTGTCTCTGAATTTTTTTTTAAGTCTAGCAACCATGCATCATAGATGGAATTATATATTTGTTATATACTGTACTTTTCGTTTCATACAAACTGGAAAGCTACTTTTCATAATGTCTCTATGTTTACAAAAAGCTTTCCATCCAATTGTAATGCGTCTTTCTATTTTGCTATTGTGATCTTTCATTATTTTTAGTATATGCCCCAAGTAAATGTACTCCTCGACTTCTTCAAGAATTTCTTCACTTTTTCTGATGATGCTCTTCAGTGTTTGTGGATTGAACGTTAGTTTTACTCCGGGTCATTTTTAGCCCTACTTTGAGATTTTTCGTTTTCAGGTCATTTTATATTTCTTGCAATGTCTCTGCTGTTTCTGAGATTCGGATATTGTCATCTGCAAATCTAAAATGGTTTAGCTTTTCTCTGTCTATGTTCACGCCTTTGTTTTTGCAGTCTAGTTTTCTGGAAATACATTCTAGGCATGCTGTAAATAATTTTGGTGAAATTGTAACTCCCTGATGCACGCTCTTCTCAATCCTAATTTTTTAAAAAGTCCTTATGTAATTTAACTGTAGCAGTTCCCTCTTTATATATGTTTTTGAGCAGTTTTACCGTGTTCTCATTCACTCCTTGTTCTCGCAATGAATTTAAAATTACTATGTGCTCCACTAAGTCGAAAGCCTTTTTGTAGTCAACAGAACCTGAGCACAGGGGTTTATAATATACTGTAGTTTTCTCAATTAGCTGATTCATCGTGTGTTGATGATCTGTAGTCGAATACCCACTTTGGAATCCTGCCTGTTCACAAGGTTGGTTTTCCTCCATTTTTTTTTTATTCTGTTCGTAAGAACTTTAGTGAAGAGACTGTAAATGACCGATAATAAGCCATTGGGTCGATAGTTACTGAGGTCTTTTGAGTCACCTTTTTTATAAAGTACAATAACTGTTGCATTACACCATGTTTTGTGAATTTTCTTTTCTTTACATTAAGAAAATACGTTAGCACGCCTGTTTTGTACTTCTGCTTCTGCATCCAACAATAAATCTGCTACTATTCACTCTTACCCCGGAGCCTTCCCTCTTTTCATATTTCTAGGAGAAATATTTATTTCTTCTGGTGTAACCTCAGGTATTTCAGTTGTGTCAACTGAAAAGTTAGCTTATCGTACTACTGTCTTTGATGCATACAGTTCTTTGAAATATTCTTCGACTCTCTTCACCATCTTATCTCTGTATGTAATGACTTCACCGTTTTTGTCTTTCAGTGATGTAATTTGTTGCTTTCCTAGTGCCATTATACTTCGGAACTGTTTTAGATTACCTTTTTTGTTGGTTTCTTTGAGCTGATCCGTGTTTCTCTTTCTCTTTTCTTCTCTTTGTCTCCTGTTGATATGCTTGTTTAATTCAGCTCGTTCTGTTGCATCTTTCTATGTTTTTACTTTCATTTCATTTCTTTTTTTCATAAGCTCGAGTGTCTTTTCCCAATACTTCTTGCCTTTGGTTGTATTAGTTTTTCCTACTATCTCCGCTGATTCCCTTAGCGTATTTGTTAGTCTGTCATTCAGCTCATGAATGTCACATTCAGCATTACTTATAGCGTGAAATCTGTTCCTTATTTCCAACTGAAAGGTTGCTTTGTTTTCGTTTACTTTTATTGGGCATATTATTTTATCTTTAATCATCTTCTTTCTTCACTTCTGAAAATGAATCTGGCTGTGCAACCCACTATTCTATGATTACTTCCTATATTTACTTTGTTGATAACTATGACACTTGTGATTACATCTCACCAGAAGCTATGTGGCAGGGAGGTGAGATTATTTGTCACAATCCTCCCAACGAAACATGAGTTCTATTGCAAACGATTTGACGGGCATTCCCGTTGGATGATCATCTACTACAGGTCCAACTTCACTGCCTCATGTGCTTTTTTATTTAATACGAGGAAGAAGGAACCAAAGGCCACGAGCCCGCAATAACAGTTCCCTCCAGGAAAACAAAATACAATAGGGTGCCAAATTCAAGAACAGTGTGCTGCCGAAAGTGAGTAAGCGCTGTGTTGGTAAATTACAGACTGGGATATTAAACAAGCTGAAATCCATGAAGATCTATGCATACAATGTAAGAAGCCTCACAGAAGATCACAAACTTGGTAACTTAATGCCTGAACTGAAAACATTAGTTGGGATATTATAGGTTTGAGTTAGACCCACAGAAAAGAAGAAAAAGTAATTCAGCTACAAGACAGCAACCACCTATTTTAGTACAGAGGAAGGCAAAATGAAAGAGTGCTGCACGATTTCTAATTAACAGAAATCTTGCAGATAACATTGTTAAATTCAGCAGTGTATCTGACAAAGCAGCAATGGTTGTAATTAGACTAAGCAAAAAATATACCCAGAAAGTAATACAAGTATATACAGCAACTTCTCAAGCTCAGATGAAAAAATACAAACATCCTATGACATCTTCCAGATTATGGAAGAAGAAAAGTCCACATATACTGTACTGTACTCACGGGAGACTTCAATACAACGTTGGAAAAAAAAAAAAAACGAAGAAGCATAAATGGGAATATTTGGAGTGGAAGAAAGGAATGAAGGGGAAGAATAGTAGTAAATTTTGCTGAAATGTATAACATAACAATAATGAACTCATTCTTTCACAAAAGAACAGGAGAAAGTGGACCTGGAGAAGCCCAAATTGAGAAACAAAGAATGAAATCGACTTCATCCTAGCAGATAAGAATAACAAGATCATATATATATATATATATATATATATATATATATATATATATATATATATATATATATATTATACAGCAGGCCCTCCACATTCTCATGGGGTTCAGGGACACAGACCCCCACGAATGTGAAATTTCCGAGAACATTTGGTGCACCCTCCCATAAATGCCTCTACAGCCATAAATCACCCCCTGTGAACAGGTGTGCACATATTGTACCTAATAAACCAGGCCTGGACCTGAAAGCTGCATAAAATATAAAAAATAGCTGATGGTGTGGGCAAGTCATCAGCTACATTATATACCCTAACTTCTTGCAATCATACCCATTAAATTCAGTCTTGGGTCTACAGAGGGGCAATCCATGAATCTTGGAAGTCCACAAAATTTGATTTTGCGAATGTGGAGCGCAAGCTGTGTATATACTAGAGGTTTTTTCCCGGCATTGGCTGGGTAAAACCTTACGATTGTGCATTATTATCTGGGACCCTGGATGCCCATTCCTTGTGGGAGAAGACCCACGGGTTCCCTTTTATCCTTGGGCTCATTTCCCCAGGGTTATATTTTCCATGGACCTATTCCTACCATGGACCTATTTTCCCACTACCCACCCACCAGCCAATCCTGCTCACCCATCCCATCAATCTGTCCACCCATTTGATCCGCTGTAGCATAAAATATGGTTACAGAAGTAAAAATTTCAACGGTAATTGGCTACCATCTCTCCACCATGTTGACTTTAGCATTTCTGATTTATTGTAAACTTGGTCATCATAGGAGCCACTTTAGCTTGTGTAGTGTACACGTTTAAAAAGTTTAAGTTCGTCATAAGAAGTTACATCTGTCAAAACAGGTTAAAAGCTTTTTATATGCATCCCCCTTGATTTCCATAGACGACAGACAGAGAGGCAGATAAACTCTGTCTGTCTGTCTGTATGTCTGTCTGTCCGTCTCTCTCTCTCTCTCTCTCCGGAGACATGAAACTCCATTGAAATACTCCATTGCATTTACTGCATAATAAAAGATATGGATGTGCTAATTAACAACATTTTTGGTAACCAGGGGCTGAATGCACCCGGTTTTTTATGCATTCTTTATGTTAACGCATTATAGGTATGTTGATTAACCCCTTAACCGCAGGGCATCACTTTCGTGACACTCGGGCGCAATGGATCATACCGCTGGACATCACTTTTGTGACTCTGTGTTATTTTGAATTCTCCCAGGCTTACAAGTGGTGGCTTGTATCATCTATCAGTACTGCCAATGTCCAACACTAGTCAGCACTCCTAATCTCATCTGTACTCCCATCCATTGTTGACAATTTAACCATTTTTCCCATTTCTGGACTCCCCTCCCTACCTCCCCTCTATTACCCTCTCCTCTCGCCTGCCCGGCCGCACTGCGCTAAGCAAATCTTCCCCAGAATTTTCCACTGATTTCATCCATTGAAATAAGCCTTATGCCCTTTCCTTATACAAAATGATATATACAAAAAAGAAAAAAGGTAAGTGATAGTGCCATACACCTCGAATTGGCTAATTACCATTTGACAACACCTCAAGTGCACTCGTTCGCTAATTTCCCCCTGTAATTTCCCCTTGAAATATGCCGTATAATATATTCTCGTAATAAAAATATATATATGAAAGGAAGGGAGAAGCCTAAGTGATATTTACATTCACCTGGAACTACCTATTTTTTTATGTATTGTCGAGATTTCCTACCAATCATTTCATAGCATGTAAATTACCAGCTGTCACACTATTGACATTGTCAACCCTTGCCTGCCCATATACAACGGGGGATTGTCGTCCTCTGAGGTGGAACCATGTCGCTTTTGCGCCCCACCATTTCCACCTCTTTTGCACCAATAGCAAAGGGCCCTGTGACCTCTACCCCTAGAAAAACTCGTGTGGGTAGCAGTAAAGGACTTAGTGACTTGGTAGTGGAACATCTGGCAGAACTATCTATGATAATGATGGATAGTGACTTTGATCCTTCGGGTGAATCATGTGATGAGCCTGGGGAGGAAATCGTTACAGAAACTCCTAGTATGAGTGCTTCAGTGTCCCAAGTTATCCATAGCTCCAAGGGAAAGGAGCCATTAGTGCAAAGAGGGAAGGAATTTGGGAAGGGAGTGAAAAGACAGTGGGTTAGCCCCAGAACAATGGCCCCGCGTGACCCAGGCCGCCATGAGTCCCAAGGTGATTCACCTCCCCGCTCCCCCAGCCCCACTTCACTAATTTCTTCCTCATCTTCAGCAGAATTTCTCCTGGGTCTTTGTTGTCGAAGTCTCCACCAGCACCTACATCGAAGGCAGGCTGTAGGGGACGAGGTAAATCCCTGACTCATAAAAGTAGAGTAGCAACTAGAGTAAGGGCTGCTAGTGCTACACGGCAACCTAGGTTCAGTGAGAGTGACCTTGAAACGACAGCCACCCTCCACCCTCACCCACCCTACACCACCACGACAGGGAATCCTGGACGCCTTCGTGTGGACGGAAGGTTCCGATTTCATCCCTGAACATCTTCATTATGACGAGAGTTCCTCAGGAATACAACCTGCCTTCACTCTTGACGACGATGCTAAGTGTGTGGAATTACTTTTGGCCTTCCTCGATGATGCAGTCATGAAGCTCATATGTGATGAGACAAACAGGTACGAATCACAACGTGCTGCTAGTGGTGCAGGTGCAGCGAAGATGCAACAGTGGACCATGCTGGGAGTGCAGGAGCTGTATGTGTCCTTCGCCCTAATGCTTCTCATGCCACACTCAAAGAAGCATGAGTTGGGAGAATACTGGTCAATGGACCCCTTACTACCCTCACTCACCTTCAGTAAGTACATGGCCAGAGATCGCTTCCGGAACATCATAGGAAACATGCACTTCGCCAACAACGATATACCTTCCCAAACCAACCCACTCTGGAAGATCCAGGAGATTCTGAGCAGAATGAAAGATAAGTTTATGTCATTCTTCCCCCTCTTTCAGAAGGTTGTCATAGACGAATCCTTGGTTTTGTTCAGAGGACGTCTTAGGTTTGTACAGTACATTCCAAGCACACGCCATCGCTTTGGAATCAAGTTCTTTGTACTGTGCGACTGTAAGACGGGGTACATCCTTGACTTCGTCATCTATTCAGCCAGCACTGTCGATCTGGACAAAACACATCCCCTTGGCTTCTCAGGCTGTGTAGTGAAAGTGCTGCTTGAAAGGTATTTTGGTGGGAATCATGTGCTGTATACTGACAACTATTATACAGCACCGAAACTTGCTAAATATCTTTCAGAGCACGGCACCGGCTCCTGTGGCACTGTGAAGAGCAATCGTGCCCACTTCCCCAAATTCCCAGAGGCAGGAAAGTCACAGCGAGGAGACGTGCACCTATGCAAGTCTGAAATGCTGGCAATACGGTGGCATGACAAGAGGGTCGTGCACATGCTTACCACCGTACACAAGGGGGAAATGAAAGACAGTGGGAAGGTCGACCGTAGGACAGGCGAACCTGTGAGGAAACCTGATGCTGTCATAGACTATAATATCAACATGCGGCTGGTGGACAAGTCCGACATGATGGTTGGAGAGATCAACTGCCTCAGGAAGATGCTGAATGCTTTCAACCTGTACAAGATGAAGGTAAAGCCATCCAAGTCCTTCTCCCTGAGGTTGTTCGCCAGGATTTGTGTTCAGCAGCTGCTTGAGAGATATGGTAGGGTGACAGCAGCAGCTCCAAGGCGCCATGCAGTAAGACTTCCCGACAGACTTGAGCAGAGGGCGTACATGGATCGGCACAGACTGGTGCAAATGCCTGCCACAACCAAGAGGAAGGCTGTGATCTGCAGGTGCCAGGTGTGTGCACATACCACCTGATGCACACCTGAGCACAAACGCACCTCTTGGCAGTGTGCTGAGTGCCAGGTTCCCCTCTGCATTACCTGCTTCTTTGATTACCACAGCCTGAAGCAGTTCTAAAAGTGCAAGTGGAAAATGTAGATAATGTGTAAATAATGTGTAAATAGCAAGTGAAAGCAATGGATGTAAGTATGATGGACCAGTGTAATATAGTTTTATAAGTTACTGCAAGTGACAGTGCATTACATAGTGTAGGTAAAATAGAAGTGTAAATATTGAAAATACAAGAGAAAATGTAAATAGAAATGTAAATAATTAGTAATAAAAGACTATGAGTAGAAATACTTGAAGTTATGACAGTGAAAGTGAAACCATGGTTCGATACGTATTTTACTGAAAGAGAAATTGAATGTCTACAGTGACAATAAACTACTATTACAGAAGGAAACTTATGGATAAAGAGTGCATATATATATATATATATATATATATATATATATATAAGTGTTATATAGTAATAGGAATATAAAGTGTGAGTGTTCTTATGAATAATATATGACAGAATATCAACCTGGAACCAGTGCAAATGGAAGGATCGTATGCGCTCATAATTTTCAATGCTTTCACAGTGTTTTTTTTTTTTGGAGTATGGATTCCAAACTATTTGAAAATCATAGAATAGTGTTTCTAGTGATAATATTAGGCTCTGGTAATCATATTACAGGTTGTCGGGAGTGTAAAGTGGAGATTTCGTTACTCATCTTCAGAGGTCTCCACAAGTCCTAGGGTACTCGACAAAGGCTCAACAAACACTCCAGGAGAAAGCTGAAGGTATGTGCCATTTGCATATGTAATTTTAATATTCTAGGACTAATAACTGATTTTTGGCAAATATTTTTAGAAAGTCTGTCAGAGAGCGAATATCCTAGCGGGACACGCAAGTTGAGCCAAAACAACCCCGTGGTTTAGGAGTTAAAAAAAAATAAAAAAAACTGCTGCGCTATATTGCACCGTTTTGGCTACTTTGAGGATACAAACAGATAAACAGAATGGGCTTTTTAATATAATATATATTTCTATAGATAGTATGTACATGCACCTGTGAAATATTGAAATTCCGTTTGTCATGAGCTTCTCCATCAATTTGAATACTCTGTCAAATACTTAGCTTCCTTCACATCCATATTTTGCTTTCTTACACACTCACTTACCATGCTTATCTTCTCCATTGCCAACCATGTTTCATTACATCTTCAAATTTACACACATAAACCTTTTCCACCACTCTGAGACCACTGTAGCTTCCAGATGCATTCATGTTGTGTAATTTGCTCTTGACAGTTGGCTTACAGCGTGTTAGAACATCTGAGGACACCTGCTGTGACCTCAGTCATCTTGATGAGCTTTTAACAACTGACTGGCTGGATACTTGCCCATCAGTCCAGCAATGCCAGGAACTATTTAACTGCTTTCCTAGCTCATAATTGCAGTGCACAGTATTTTGTTGTTTTAGGGTGATTACAGAATTTTACCCTGCCACATTAGGAGCTATAAATATTTGTTGTTCTTGATCTGCCTCTTGTGGTCTCCCTAAACACCACATGCACCAGAAAAAAATTTCTGAGTGATCCAGCCACTCATGTCATGAACACGCTGCTGCACCCTCTGTCTGTCTGTTTATCTGTCTCTAAAAAAGAGTCAAGATGAAGTCGGGCATTCCTCATTTCATTTGCTGGTATTTATTATGTGATGTGGCCAATTTCTGGTCAGCATAAAATATTATATAATTTATCCCTGTTACTGCACTGTTAAGATCTCTGGAGCTGTATGACCAGGATGAATTTCTGATTTATCTCATTACGATAAGTAAAACTAAAAACAATGAACCTCTCAGCAATGGATTAAGCCTGGGCTAGTACTACAACAGGAAATAATCTCTAGACAAGCCTATATTCATTTGATTATGTCCATGGCAGTGCTGACTCAGTTGTATTTAACCCATCATGTGTTTTTTTTAGCTCTACCTTCAACTGCCTCCAGCACGCTACATGCATGTTAGACATCACACCTATTTCCATCCCCCTTAGCAATGGCCACTGCATTACTATCAGCAGATACAGTGGTATCTCTGATCGCCACCACCGGCAGGGTAGGGCTGGCAGCACAGGGTCCTCTTGGTTCCTCTTGGTCGCATTCAAGTGACTGTGCCGACATCAGTTGTTCCAAACACTGCTTGTGCTTGTCAGTGGAGATGCACGGATTTGGCCTTATTATTCACTAATAGCCATGGCCAATCTGAATTCCGTTTACTTTTTTCTCCATTCTATATCCCCTCTATCCCTGTTCCTCACAGAAACCCATATCTCTCCCTCTTCTGACATAACCCCATTTTGTTTTCGTGGTTACCATCTCCTCAAAATTTCTGTAACAAGGGTGGCACCTGCTGTTATATCAAATCTGCATCTGCAGTTGACAATATTTTGAACTTCACTTCAGCGTTGATTATTCAATATATAATCTGAATTATCTGAATATTACCAAATATATCTGTATAGTTTATCGCTCACCCAGTGCTCCTTCAGAACCTAGCGTATTTGACTCCATATCCACACAGTTGACAAATCTTAAACTCACTCTTACCACTGAAATTATAGTTTTGAGTGATTTCAACGTCCACAATGTAGAATGGTTGTTGCATTCTGCCAAGACTGATGGTACTGGTTTAGAGTGCGAGCTGTTTGTAGAATCGTTTAATCTCACGCAATTGATTAAACAGCCAACCAGAATGGCACATAATCCCGACCATAATGCTTATCTCTTGGACCTATTTCCGACAAATATCCCAGATCAATACAGGGTAGAAATACTGGGACCACTTGGGTCCTCCGACCACAGTCTCATCAAAGCCTCATTAATCAGTTGCTCCAAACCTCCTCGTTCTGAACCTGTCAGGGTGACCAGATGGCACTTTGATAGGGCAGACCGGGGTAGATTAAGGAATTATCTTGCTGATATTCCATGGGAGTCTTTCTTCTCCATTATTTCTACCCAGTCCCACATTAATGTCTTAATACAAGCTGGCATGGAATCGTTCATACCTAATCAACAGTTCACTAAAAGATCAGACTCCCCAAAATGTTTTGACAGAAATTGTGCCAGAGCTACTACACAAAAGTTCTTAGCACACAACTTTTATTTAAAATAAAAATAAAAACATCTGATTCGCTCACTCAGTTAAGAATTGCTAGAAATCATGCAAAATCAATAATAAATCACGCTAAATCAAACTTTCTTCACAACCAAGCATTCAAACTATTAAATAATCCTGATGACAATAGAATATTGGTCAGCTCTCAATTCTCTCAGAAATAACTTTAATAAGCCATTACCCATTCAACCACTAAAATCTTCAGATGGTAACACTATTGGCTAAATGACCAGGGTGGTAATGCACATCGTTGCCAGTAGGCTACATTTGAAAGAAATACTACGTTAGAGGAAGTCGGCGAGAACGTCCCACTACTAGAACTTACCTCACCCGAAATTGCTTCACTTAAGATACAGACTAGATACATAAAATCCATCTTAGAAAATTTACCAACCAACAAATCTCCAGGTCCAGGTTAAATTCCTCAAATTGTTTTGAGAAAATGTTCCCTGGAACTTACCTGTGTTCCGGCTAAATTATTCAGACTATGCATTAGTACTTCTTCATGCCCGAATTCTTGGAAAGAAGCCAATATCCATCCAGTTCCAAAGAAATGAAGCTCCACGGACCCCTCTGATTACAGACCAGTAGCTATCACATCTTCTCCTGGTAAAGTATTTAACACTGATAATTATAAGCACATTGTTAAACATCTTGAAACCAACAACTTAATTAGTGATAGACAGTATGTTTTTGCCACAAAAGATCCATTGTTGATATGCCCAATCTTCTGACTCATACCATCAATCAGTCACTTGATCAACATGGAGAAACTCATGCAATAGCCCTTGATATTTTTAAAGCTTTTAACAGAGTGTGGCACTGTTCCCTGCTCTCCAAACCCACTTGCTATGGCCTATCATTTTTTGTTCCTCTTTCCTGATATCTCAGAGACAGAATGGTAAGAGTGGAAGTTGATGATGTATATTCCAATTTCCACTCGATTAATGAAGGCGTGCAACAGGGATCAGACTTGGCTCCAGCCCCATTCCTAATTCATATCAATGATCTCTTTTATCTGTCACCCATAATCCCATTTACTTGTGTGCAGGTGAGTCAACGCTGCACATTTCCTTTATACCTAAACACCCGCTCACAAAGTTTAATATCTCTAATTCACAACTCAGTACATCTCTCTCCATAATCAAGACTTATCTGGGATCACCAAACGGGAGCAGAACAACATTGGCTCATTTAATGCTAGGAAAAACAAATGTATACAGTTTACTAAGAGACAGATATTGCCTGATTCCTATATTACCTTCGATGCCAGTCTTTCTCCTATCTTTAAAAGTATTGAAATTCTCGGTGTTTCACTTCACAATGCCCTCAGTTGGACATCTCATGTTAGATTACTTATTAACTCTGCTTTTAAGAAACTTGAATTATTGTACAGAGTCCGTAACTTCTTGACTCACGAGCAGTTAGCTATAATTTATCAGTCGTGTGCACTCTCAGCTGGAGTATTGCTCGCCCTCGTGGACAAAATAGAGAACAAAGCTGTTAGAATTATTAATAACCCTAATATTACAAGTGAACTACATCCCCTACAAGGAAGAAGGAATGTTTCCTCCTTCGCATTATTTTACAGATACTTTTATGGTGGGTGCTCAGACTAAATTCCATTCATTGTGCCACCTCTCCACTCCTTCCGCCGTGCTGCACCGGTATCTGGTAGCGCTCATGACTGAACAGTCACACTGTCATATTGCAAAATTTCAGCCTATCAGAAATCTTTTATTCCCAGAACTGCATCTCTTTGTAACCCACGTCTCCAGAATGGTTTCCCCCATACTTCAACTTACGGCTGTTGAAGTCCAACTGATACGGATTTTTTTATGAATGGAGGACACTGGTAATCTGGTGAATGGATTATTTTTTTATTCAATTGTTTTTCCTCCCTATGTTCTGTTTTTTGTAGAAAACAAATATGATTACATAATTTTCTTCACGTAACATTTTAAGATATAAGATATTGTCTTTTGCATGCTTTCTGTTACGGATGCATGTTCTGACTATCTAGGTAGAACTGTTTTTGTCCAAGAAAGTTATAATTATGCTTTTAATGAAATTATATATATATATATAAAAAAAAAACATTGTATTAAATCACTTTTACAATAATCTGCAATCTACTACTCGTCTTTGGTAAGGTTTGTCCTCCAGCCTGCCATCCTGTGAGACATTGTGTGCGGCGTCCTTCCCTGTGATGCTAAAGACGATGCTGTAGCTTCATGCACCCGCCTTAATGTGACAGTGCTCTCAGGCAGAAAACATCACCAAGAGCATCACCTTCACGACCACTCGACTTTTGGCATCTTCACTGCTTCTGCTGGGTTTACGTGTGTCATGTTCCAGTTTATTTTCTTTTTTGAGATGGTTCTCTCTCTCTCTCTCTCTCTCTCTCTCTCTCTATGTGTGTGTGTGTGTGTGTGTGTGGGTGGGTGGGTAGGTAGGTGAGTGTGTACGCGCATATTTTCCGTGTGTAGAGCCACTGACATAATTATTAGTCTAACACTTCGACATGAATCTTACCTCTGCTGAAAATATTCCTAATCAGGGAGAGTTTTGGTATGCTAGTTAGCCCAAACAGAGGAAGGACAGTGAAACATACTTAAGCAGGGCAACTTCTATGTGTACAAGCGATAAACGACCGCTTGAGGCCCAGTCTGTACCTAAGGGACTCCCAAGTAAATAACACAGAGTTTAGAATTTTACTCTCGAGTGGATGAGTAAATTGGGTGCGTGTTTCGACCTGTCTCGGCTACCTCCCTTTCCTTGGGGGAAGCAGCCTAGGTATATAGATAGATAGATAAAAATTTAGTCCAGATCAACACGTAGTGGAATAAAAAAAAAATCACGTCCGAATCTTGACAGAATAAGCTACCGAAGTAGGTTATAGTATGCTCCCGATATGATAGTTTTAATCAATGCTGGAAATTATTTGCTGCCTTAACACTCTAACTTAGAAGTTCTGGGTTCTAATAGTGTGTGTGTGTGTGTGTGTGTGTGTGTGTGTGTGTGTGTGTGTGTGTGTGTGTGTGTGTGTGTGTGTGTGTGTGTGTGTGTGTGTGTGTGTGTGTGTGTGTTCTTACCTAATTGTTCTTACCTAATTGTATCTTTACAGGAATGAGTCAAGCTCGTACTGTCCCGTGTCTTAAACCATATTTATCGTTCATATCCTTAAATTTGTGAATTGTTTTGGCACACACTATTTCATTCGGTAGTGCATTCCATTGATCAATTGCTCTGTTTGGGAAACTGAATTTCCTTACGTCTTTATCACCTCACTTCTTATGCAGTTTTTTGCAGTGTCCTCTTGCTGATGCTTCTCCATATGTTAAGTAATCATTTATGTCTATTTTCTCCTTCCCTGATATGCACTTATATAGCATTATCATGTCACCTCTTTTCCTTCTCTCCTGTAGTGTTGGTAGATTCAGTTTATTTAGTCTTTCTTCGTAGCTTAGGTCCCTTAAGCTTGGTATCCATCTTGTAGCGGCCCTTTGAACTTTTCCAATCTTGTCTATGTGTTTTTTGAGATGAGGACTCCAGACTACTGATGCATATTCCAGGGTTGGTCTAATGAATGATGTTATTATCCTTCTTAGCATGTCTTCATTTATGTATGTGAATGCTATTCTCATATTTGCAAGCAGTGTATACATGTTCCGTACCTTCTCGCTGATGTGGTCAGCCGGAGATAGTCTGCTATTAATAATCACACCTAGGTCTTTCTCTCTTTCTGATGTGTATAGGGTTTTATTTCCTAACTTATAATCCCAATCAGGTCTTTTTCCACTTTTACCAAACTTGATTACATGACACTTGTCCACATTGAATTCCATTTGCCATGTACTACTCCATTCATGAAGTTTATTTAATTCTTCTTGTAGCTCTTTACAAGAGTCTGTGTTAGTAATTCTCCTTTGTATTTTTGCATCATCTGCAACATATTCAGATAGCTCTCATTTCCAGTGTTACTGTTTATATCATTTATATACACTAAAAACATGATTGGTGCTAGCACTGAACCCTGTGGTACTCCATTAGTCACTTCTTTCCATGATGAGTAGTTTCATCTTAGTACTGTTCTCATTTCTCTTTTTATGAGAAAGTCTTGCATCCAACAAAACAGTTTGCCTCGAATTCCTCCTTGATGGTACAGTTTCCATAAAAGTCTTTGGTGTGGTATTGTGTCAAAAACTTTCTTGATATCTAAATAGATACTGTCCACCCATCCTTCCCTTTCCTGTATTGTATTTGTTACTCTGTCATAGTAGCTCAACAGATTAGTAACACATGATTTTCCTTTTCCATTTTCTGTGTGTGTGTGTGTGTGTGTGAAGCCTAACGAGATTTTAATATTCACTTCATGTGTAATAGTGTATATGTGCTATTAATAATGATGTTTACTAAAGTTGCTGCAATGGTTATATGGCATAATATCCATTAAGTAATATCAGAGGGGGATACATTATGTGGTCTCCCACATTTTAGCCAGCTTAGGACCCCCTGAAGATTAGAAACGGCACTGTACCTAAGTGAGAAGCAAGCAACCTTTTATTTCTGACCGTTCATTTGTTATTGTTTTTTTCAGCTTACCTCCTAACTCTGCGACGGTCTTGAGAGAAGTCACAGGAACCACAAACAATAGCTTATCATCCAGTGTTCAAGTGTTAGATTGATGTTTTGCCTAAATACGTGATGAACAATACAATCCTGAACAGCTTCTTTCACCTTAAGACTATATGGCAGGTCTCTGGTGTGAAACGGTAAAGCGTGAACAGAAATTATAACCCTAGGAGAGTACGTTATCCCTTTATATATTGTCCTGATACCGTGAACTTTTGAACATTGTCCCTGTGTACATGGTATGTATATATGTTACCTTAGTACACATTGTCTCCGTGTATACGTATAGTGGTGAGTGGTGAGTAGCTACATAGCATATACGACTTGTCATTTTCATTCCCGATAAAGAGGCTTCTCAAGTTCATAAACCTTCCCTTTAACTGTGAACATGCAAAGCACCATGTTGTATGCATTTTATTGGTTATAAGTGCTGCTGCTGCCACTGTTGCTGTTGCTGCTGAGCTAATGCTCTTGTTCGTACGATGTGACTGTGCCTTCTTGGTAAGTGCGAGTGGAGAAAGACGTTACGCAGAGAAGAGGCAGAAACATATTCAGTTCTCATAGCCTTCAGTCTCACTCCCGGCTTTCTCACATTTAATTCCTTCACTGTGATAATATATATTCAAGGCTCATTCTTGTCACTACCAGATAACTTCATTTAAATTATTGATTGTCTCTTGGCAGAGAAGGAGCTTTAAATGTCTATGTTAAGCTTGATGGTGTCGTCTGGACGTTACAAGAATATGGAAGGAGTTAACGCCGTGTGACTGTTCCTCTTTGCATATATGAGTGGGGAGGAAAGACAGGATAGGCGAGTGGGGGAAAGAGGGTCCAAGATGTTTATACCCTCACTCCTTGGTGTCTCATCTCGTTTAATATGTGTAGGGAGAAAGGGAAATGGTTTATTCGAGTCGAACTGTTAATGTGAATTGAAATTAAATAATACAGAAATGAAAATGTGCAGATGGTCAAGTGTACAGACAGTGTTGTGAACATATATAGAAGGACACTGGATGGATGAATGAATGATAGGGTGCAGGAAGAAAGGACACTGGCATGAGCATTAAGAACCTTAATGAGATTAGGAATGTAAGCGTGTGAGGAAAGAAACCTTTGCAAGCCAGTTGTTAAGAACTGTGCAGGGAGATTTCTGACTCTGAGGGTCAAATAAAAATAAAAGACACAAACAGATAAATCGTAATTTACTTACATAATCTACACAGTACAACACAGAATTAGGTTCTTTTATATAATAATTAAATTGTCAAAACATTACCAAGTATATTTGTGCAGTTTATCGTTCCCCCAATGCTTCTTCGGAACCCAGTGTATTTGATTCCATATCCACTCAGTTGAGTAACCTTGACCTTGCCCTCGGCACCGAAGTTACCATTTTGGGTGATTTTAACATACACAATGTTGAATGGTTATTGCATTCTGCCCGGACTGACGACACTGGTCTAGAGTGCGAGCTGTTTACGGAATCGTTTAATCTCACCCAGTTGGTAAAGCAACCAACCAGAATACCTGATAATCCAGACCATAATGCCCATCTCTTGGATTTATTCTTGACAAATAATCCAGATCAATACAGGATACAGATACTGTCACCATTTGGATCCTCTGACCACAATCTCATCAAAGCCTCGTTAGTTAACCCTCCCACACACCCCCGTTCTGAACCTCTCAGGGTGACCCAATGGCACTTTGATAGGGCAGACTGGGATGGATTTAGAAATTATATTGCTGATGTTCCATGGCAGTCTTTCTTCTCTAGTGATCCCAATTCTACCCAGTTCCACATTTGCGACTTAATACTAGCTGGTATGGATTTATTCATACCAAGTCAACAGTTCACTAAAAGATCGAACTCTCCAAAATGATTTGATGGGAACTGTGCCAGAGCAACAGCCCAAAAGTCATTAGCATATAACTCTTACTTAAAATCAAAAACATATGAATCACTCTCCCAATTTAAAATTGCTAGAAATCATGCAAAACCTGTATAAAATCTATCTAAATCAAACTTTCTTCAAAAGCAAGCATCAAAAATTACTTAACAACCCCAATGACAATAGAATATTCTGGTCAACTCTTAATTTTTTCAATAATAACTTTAACAAGTCATCTTCCATTCCGCCACTAAAATCTTCAGATGGCAACATTACAAATGACCCACATTGGAAAGCAGATACCTTTGCCAGTACCTTTGCCAGAAACTCTACCATAGACGATACCAGCCAGAATGTCTCAATACTGGAGCTTGATTATCCTGAAATTGCCCCACTTAAAACACAGACAAGATACGTAAAATCCATCCTAGACAACTTACCTACCAACAAAACTCCAGGCTCAGATGGAATTCCGCCAACTGTTTTGAAAAAGTGTTCTCCCGTACTTGCCTCTGTCCTAGCTAAATTATTCAGACTCTGCATACGTACTTCTTTATTCCCAAATTCACGGAAAGAAGCCAATATCCACCCAGTTCCGAAGAAAGGAAGTTCGTCTGACCCCTCCAGTTACAGACCAATAGCTGTCACATATTCTCTTGGTAAAGTATTTGAAACTTTAATTAATAAGCACATTGTTAAACATCTTGAATCCAACAACTTAATTAGTGATAGACAATATGGTTTTCGCCACGAAAGATCCACCATTGACATACTCAATCTCTTAACTCATACCATCCATCAATCAATTGATCTTTTTGGAGAAACTCATGCAGTAGCTCTTGATATCTCTAAAGCTTTCAACAGAGTATGGCACCGTTCCCTGCTGTCCAAACTCCCTTGCTACGGACTAACTTCTTTTGTTCCTTTGATTTCTTCATATCTTATTGACTGGAAATTAAGAGTAAAAGTAGATGATGTTTATTCCAATTTCCACTCAATTAACGCCGGCATGCCGCTGGGATCAGTTCTGGCGCCAACCCTATTTCTGGTTCATATTAATGATCTCTTATCTGTCACCCACAATCCCATTCACTCATATGCAGATGACTCAACACTACATAGTTCATTCACACTCAGACATCCATTTACAAAGTCTAATATCTCTACCTCTCAACTCAGTACAGCCATCTCCATAAATCAAGATCTATCTACAATCAGTGAATGGGGACAAAACAACCTTGTCTCTTTTAATGCTAGTAAAACTAAATATATACAGTTTACTAATAGACAGATAATGCCAGATTCGTACATTACCTTCAGTGCTACTAATATTCCCATCTCCAAAAGTATTGAAATTCTTGGCATCTCACTTAACAGTGCCCTCAGCTGGACCTCTCATGTCAGATCACTTGCTAAAACCGCCTCAAAGAAACTTGGATTATTGTACAGAGTCCGGAACTTCTTCGCCGATGAGCAGTTAGCTATAATTTATAAGAGTCATGTGCACTCTCAGCTTGAATATTGCTCACCCTTGTGGAATGGTTGTGGAAAGGTTGCATTAGGACAACTAGACAATATTCAGAACAAAGCTGTTAGAATCATTAACAACCCTGCCATTACATATAAACTACCTCCCCTGCAAGTAAGAAGGAATGTTGCCTCCCTTGCAATATTTTACAGATATTTTTTTGGCAAATGCTCAGATGAAGTTGCGTCCATGGTGCCACCTCTCCATGCCTTCCCTCGTGCTACACGGGCATCTGGTAGCGCTCATGACTGGAATGTCATTCAGCCATATTGCAGAACTTCTGCCTATCAGAATTCTTTCATTCCCCGAACTGCATCTGTCTGGAACTCGCTTCCCCAGAGTTGTTTCCCTCCAAATTTCAACCCACAACTGTTGAAGTCTAACTGTTATAGGTATTTTATGAACAGAGGACACCAGTAATCTGTGTATGGATTATTATTTTTTACTCATTTGTTTTTCCTTCCTCCGTTCTGTTATTTATAAAAAATAAATAAATAATACGCGGGTGCACAGTAAGACACTTCTAGCCTAATTAGAAACACTTACAAACCTCTACTCAGACAAGATAAAACACTTCAGGTAATAGAGCACTAACTGGGAACAGTTACATTACCAGGCTGCCATGTACAAGTTCAAACCTGGTATGTATAGATTAAATGTAAATTCTTAACTTATGACCCGATGATTTTGGAGTATTTTTACACACTTCTTACACTACATTCCTGAACTAGGAGAGTGACTTTGAGAAGGCTGGAGATGAAAGAGAAGTAGTTCTACCACCGTTTCGTTTCGTTTCGTTTCAAGATTTCCTAGACATATAGTGCAGGCCGGGCCATACATTAGCCCGGTCAGTGGGATATGGGCTGGTTAAAAAAAAAAAATAGTAAGGAGGGAGGACAGGACCTGGGGATTACCCAGGACACACGTCCTGTCTCCTGGCTGGCTTTGTGGTGTATGTGGTTCTACCACCTCTAACCGCTGTTTATATATATTTCAGTAGTCACACCCCTTTTCCTTCACTGACCAATCTGAACAATACCATCATATCTGTTTCCAATAATCTCTCCAAGAGGGTGGTCATACCTGGTTATTCAGCTGGGGTTTGGCTGGTACGTTCCATTAAAGGCGGATCTCAGCATTTCGGTTAAACTTTGCCTGTATTCTCTCCTTGTAATTTGATACAGGTCTAACTTCATCACTGCAGATAAGTCGTGTTCCAAACTGGGTCTCGGGCTTTGTCACCAGTGACGGAAACTTTAGCCAGGACCACCTGGGATAGAACGACAAAGCAGGGTCACTTCACACTGTTAAAACCTAGATTACTGAGGCAGCAGACACCAGACAGACTTCCCATAGTCAGATCCCAGATTATTGGAGCATTGACCATCAACGCAGTACAGGGTGACCAAAAATGAAAGCAACCAATAACAGCAGGAAGACGTAGGAGCATCACTCCACGCATGCAATGGTTCCAGCAGGATGGGGCCACCCCACACACTTCAAACCAAACATTGATGTGGCTATGGCAACGATTCGGGGATCGACTGATCAGTAGGAGGTGGGACTCTGAGTGGGCCTCACACTCACTCGACTTGAATCCCCCACATTTATATTTGTGGGGTTATTTGAAGGATCGTGTTTACGAAAACTACCCCCAGACAATCAGAGACCTGAAAACAGAAATCACGACTAACATAGAGCCATCCCTAGAGAGGAGTGTGTCCACGTAATTGACAATTTCAAATTAAGGAGTGCCTCCGACGTCAAGGTGGTCCATTTTGAAAAGGTCATAAAAAAACAGACCATTTGAACTGCAGAACTCAAACTTTCAGGACTGTTTTGTTATCAACTCAGCTTACCATGAATGCAAAAATAAAGCAAATCTCTTATCAGCTGTGTAAATGACACACACTTTTATGGGTTGCATTCATTTTGAGTCAGCCTGTATATCAACGAGTTCAATTGCTAATGATGTAAAGAGGTGGGCCTGGGCAGTGCATGAGGAGGCATAATCAGGAGTGCCCACGGATGCAGTAATTACCTAAGAAATGTATACTGAAATAATATGGATGGATACATGGACAGGTGGAAGGATTCTTGTAGAGTGTTATTGCAGCTTCTGTTGTGAGAAAAATGTAAAATACTATATTTGTTCGGCCATGTGAGATTAATGAAGAAGAAGAGCCCAGCTACGATTGAGGACAGATATGAGGTGATTGAGCGAAGGCGAGGACAACCGAGAATGAGTTGGAGATATCAGGTAGAGTAAGAGAGGGGGGATTTATCGATGGATAACGGTTCATTACTGAGTAGAGACAGAAACACCTAGAGGACCACTGGTTGAAGATATTACTAATAGGATGCAGGTTCAGGCAATAGATACATGTGAGTAGATGGAGAGCTTGAGCAACTAACTTCTTCAACTTGAAGACATCTTCCTAGCAGTTGCAGCAGTTAGAAAATAATCTCTGTTAGATCCTTCGGCAGGAAGATTTCTATTTAGTTTCTCTTAATACCAAGGACTTACAGTATTTATTTAGTTATCTTTTAGTTTAGAAGAGTCCGCTTGCATTTAATAGATAAGACTGACAACTGTATGCACGACTACACCTCAGAGAACTCCTTGTGTTCTATTCCTTGGTTTTGTTCCTTTTTAGATTTTCGCAGTCATTCCATTTCTTTTTACCTCGCCCGGACGGAGTCCGGCGAGGTATTGTTTTTGGTCGAGTTTGTTTGTTTGTTTGTTTAGCAACATTACTGAAAAACTGCTGAATGAAATTACATGAAAGTTTCAGGATATGTAGGCACTGGTCCCAAAAGAAAGTGATTACATTATGGAGGTAATCGATTGACCATGAAAGGTCAAAAACAAGGTCACGGTTTTTCAGAGGGCTATAACTTGAAACCGGTTGCAGATAGAGATATTTACTATTGGAACATACAGGAACTCGCAATATGATCTTTTTTTGGCACCAAGTCCTTTGACCTTGAGTGACCTTGAAAGGTCAAACTTAAGGTCACGGATAATCAGGGGGCTATAACACGAAACTAGCTGAAGATAGATATTTACTACTACCAGGATATTGGAAGTCTCATATGGGCTTTTACTTGGTACTATGACCTTTGACCTTGAGTGACCTTGAAAGGTCAAATGCAAGATTACGGATTTTCAGAGGATATAACTTGAAAATAATTATTTGCATCATTACCTTAGACTTTGTGTACTGACATTAAATGGCAGTATCGATTCAGTATTTAACAGCGATAAAACAACTGCTGTCGGGCGAGGTTTGTTGCGCCTGGCACCACTTGTTATTACTCTCTAAGTTCCCCCCGTCGACCACCTCTCTCTCTCTCTCTCTCTCTCTCTCTCTCTCTCTCAACATTTACTTCCCCCACCCTCCTGTCTTTATCCATGACATCCTCAGCTTCCTTTCTTTCTCATTTTTTGTCTCTTGCTCTCTGCCTCCTCTCTCATCCTCGTAACTAAAGCATTTATTTTTTTCATGCTAGCATTGCATATCGAGTCTTATTTTGATATTTTCTTACTACAAACAAATCTTTCATAACCTTGCGTGGTATTATTCGTCTTTCTCACTTTCTCCTGCATTGTTTCTTCTTTCATTCTCACCCTTGCCAACTAGAACTGTTTATTATTTTCATTCCCGGTCAGTTTTACCTGTTTACCTGGTATTTATCTAAATTTCCTCAATGCAATAAAACCTTCGTGTTGTTACTCCTCAATGAATTTGATTGTCGATCATTGTCTTTATCACGTCTTTCCTCTTCTCCTTCTCAGTTTCACAGTGTACCAGTCAGTCTCGTTTTAAATTTTCTAATAAGTAAATTCTCGGCTTCCACCTATTTATCCCTTCAATTCCCACCGTCTTCCTTCTTTACTCTTGCCTTTCAGTAAATGTCTCATTTTATAAAAACTCACATTCCCCGTGGCTAAGTTACTTTTGTCCTTCACTTTCCTTTGTCTTCCTTCTTTCATGTTGATTAATTATTTACTTTCTTTAGTGTTTTCAGCTGCTCTATTTCCCTCATTTGTTGCTTTTAATACTCCCCCACCTTCCATTATTTACCTTTGGTCAGTCTAACTCTCTCACATTTTCCTTTCCTCACTCTTTCTTTTTCATCTTTCTTTATATTCTTTTCCGCTTTCTCTCTTGTTTCATTCCTTATTCTTCATATTTGTGTTTCCACTCAGTGGCTACTCATTTTCCTTTCTCAAAATTTATTAGTTTCCTTTTTTTCCTCTCTCTTTCATATACTACTTTTCTTCTTTTATTCTTAGACACTCATTGCCTCTACTTTCTTCCATTTTCCTTTGTTTATTTTCTCATATCCACCTATCCTACCCCCTGGTAATGTTAGTACGGTAATTTAGGGATTCTAACACCTTTCCAGACCCATCTCTGTTTTTACTTTTTCTCACTTTCTTCATTCATTGATTTTTCTCTCATTTCGTCCTTTCTTTCTTTTCTCATTTTCCCTCATCGTTCTCTTCCTCACTCGCTCGCGTTTCTCTTTTTACGCAAAATTTTCGGTCTACACTCTCTAGCACTTCTCATTTTCTTCTATCCTCTTTCGTATTCCATGATTTCCCTATCCCTTCTTCTGGTATTTTTGTTTCCTTACTCTGTTCTCCCACTTCCCTCACTCTTTTATTATTTTCATTTCCCTTCCTTTGCTATATGTGTTTACTTTGTCACTTCCCACAGTTTCCCTTAAAAGTTCTTTCCTCACTCGATGTATCATTTCTCTGTTTCTTTCACTTTTTTTGGTTCCGTCCTCATCTTCTCATTTCCTCTTGTCCTTCCTCCACGTGATCTTAATAACGTGAAGGTGTAAAGATTTCCCCTGGACCATGACTCCTACACTTTTATCACGTAAGTTAAACCCACTCAGTCGTCACGTCGAAATTGGGATGCAAAAGGAAAGCGGTGGGTGATGGGAATGAGGAGCAGGAAAGGAGGGAGGAAGAGGCTGGGGAAGATGGAAGTGAAGTGCAAGGAAGGGAGGAAATGAGGAGAGAGGAAAACAAATGGAAGGGTGAGATAGGTATTATCTCCCACTGTAAAATTACTGCAGATAAAATTAGAAATCCCCGCGCCCTGAAGCGAAATACTCGTAACACACACACACACACACACAAACACACACACACACACACACACACACACACACACACACACACACACACACACACACACACACACAGTACTTTCATTACCATTCCACCACAAAAATATTTCCATAACTTTTAACCTCATTGTTAGTGCTTCAGCTAGGCCTGTGGTAATCATTATTACAACTAATATTATAATGAACATTGCTACTACAACAGTCAGACTCACCACTTTCACTACGACGATAATGACCATTATTATCACAGCTACAATCACAGTGGTACACAGTTGCTATAATCATATTCACTACAAAGACTACCTCTATCACTAATATTTCCTTAGATGCTAATATGAGCACCGCTGACAAAACTACCATAACCACCACTACCACAAATACTGTACTCACCATCACTACCAAGACCACTATTATCACCAACACTACTTCAGATACTATTTCAACCATCGTTATCACAACTACTACGCCGACCATTACCATTAATGCTGATCACCATCACTATCAACACTACCACTATTGGTAACACTACCTCTGATGCTATTATAGCCACCATTAACGAGAATAAAACTCAGTTCTGGAAAGATGTGAAGAAATTCAGGGGAAGTAGTATGTCAACTGATGCTATACAGGTAGATGGCTGCAGCAATAAAGTGGAAATATTTTTTAGGTAATTTTTTTTTAACCAATCATCAGTTAATACAATGACAGAATTTTATTACAGACCCAGACAATCACTTGCCAGGAAGAAAGAAGTTTCACTTAAACCGCCGCGTCCCGTTGACATATATATACGTCCACACGTTTTGTCACTGTCAGTCCAGTTGACTTATATAAATGCTCATCGATTGCAAGGTCCCTAATTTGCACACTTTTCAATTTTCGCACGTGATTTTTGGTATGTGTACACGGAACACCTTCCTCTCCAAGATGCCTGGCAGGGAAAATGCCTTACCCCCGCATGACCTCCCCCACCCCTGCATGCCATTGTCTCAGCAATTCACCTGTTACCAGTGACCTGGCCAGTAAAGACATGTTGTGCCACGGTACAAAATTCAGGGCCAGAATGATTCCCCAATCGATGACAATGTGGAGGACAAAGTTTACATAGCATTAGATGAAGAAACAATCAAAAATGATGATCAGGTAATGTCGCCAAAAAAAGGTCAGGCATGTTGATGTGTTTGGTGAGTGAAACAATGCTTATATTGCCTATACTGTGTGAAAACCAATATACTCTCATACTACATATAAATTTGTACCAAATAGATAAATAAATACCGTTTATGAGTAGTGTGGAATAGTTACCCTCCCATAGAACTCGTTTTCTTTGGAGCCAGCCTGATAGAAAACCCAGTAAGGTAATAGGCACTGCTACCTGTATCGAGTATTTTAAACCTCAGGTGAGCGATTTCTCTATGAATTTCTGATGTTACCAAAAACGGAGGTTTGAGCCTTTTTTTTTTTTTTTTTTCCAAAATTGGTCGGGATTGATGGGAGTCAGTTGTGGAAAATCGGTCAGGACAGGGCGGGTTAAGAACTTCACAGTCTCTCAAAAAAGTTATTTCTAAGCTAAACAGAGGTGTTGGCCATGATGGCATCCACTCAATATTTTTATAACATGCTTCAGAAAATGTTTTTTATCCACCATAGCTAGTTTTTGCAATGTTTGTTTTACCCACTACTATCTCCCTAGTGCTCTACTTAACAGCACTATCAGTCCTGTTCCTGGGGACACGAAAAATGCCACTGAATCCACAAATTACAGACTTGTAATACAGTCCTCATGTCTTTAAAAAATTGTAAAGTTTCTGAATTTTAATGTTTTAATTCAGAATGTAAATCTGAATTCCCACCGTCACTAACTCAAGAGTTGCCATTTATCACCAGCTAGTTCAATATGGAAGTTGGGCTACTCATGCAGAGACCACAGAAATCGCATATCTTCAAAAATCTCTCCTGTGATATTTAATGATATACTGTGGGTAAGTTCTTCGTGATAATATTCTTTAGTAGTTATACTAATTTCCTAGATATGCTTTAATGCAGTAAATACAGGAAAACGGTACTATAGAAGCCGTGAAAGCACACCGGGTGTAACAGCATTCATCACATATTTACAAGTCTCTAGGTGCACATTTTGTTTGAAACCCATATAATTTAGCTTTCTAAAAGAACACTGCTTCTTCTCCAAAATGCTGAAGAAAATCTACAAAGTTTTTCAAATGAAAATTGTACAATGTTTAAAGCCGAAATCGTGCAGAGACGAGACCACCGGCCAAAATCTGATGATGCTGAGGGCTCCAAAATACCGCACAAAAAGTTAAAAAAAACACTCCAGTGGTGTACCCTGAACAGGGTATTCTTCTAGACTTCAGGAAATACATCAGTCTAGGCACTGTCCATTTTTCTCTGCAACGGTTTCCCATGATCTTTGTACAGTAGGTCCAGCGGGGCAGTAGACACACGTGAGTTTGTTATTGTTTATAATCCTAATGTATGATCTTCAGCCATGTCATGCTAATTTTTCTTAATGAAGAATCATTACATGTTTCTCATAACATTGTTTATTTTTGTTTTGATTGACAAATACATGAAATGGATGTAAAATAAAGTTTATCAGTATTTAAGGAAAGAAAGAATAATAACCATCCCCAAACCGAGATGGTAGACTCAGCCCACCATTTCTTTATTTTCTTTGACTATAATACAGCCTCTCTTCCTTGTAGCAGTGTTATAATGTCCCCCTTCCTTTTAGTAACACAGAGGGCACATAAAATGAGCGGAGATTAGTAGACCGACTTTGATGTCAAAAATTAAATAATCAGATGAAGAGTGGCAGTTTTTTCTTGGCTAGTGACATCGGGAATTGTAAACAATTTGGCTTTACAAGAGAATCATCAACAACTGATGTGTGCTTTTTCTTAAAGAAGATAATAGTATCATACAAATCTGAGAGCTCCCTTTCAGCTCATATTATAGACTTAAGTAAAACATTTGATAAAATTGATCATATGATACTTGGAAATCAACTACCATACTCTAATGTTACAATAGATGTTATGTTACTTAAAATACAATACGGTATATAAGAAATCAAATGGCAAATAATACCTGGCAAGGCAACAGCAGAAAGCAATGCTATATAAATCAAGGTGTAAGACAAGGACGGATATTTCACCATTTTTATTAAACTTTTACATGAATATTATTAATAATATGTCAGTGTGCAATGAAGGATGTACACTAGGCATATTTAAACTTAACACATTGACGTATGCAGGTGGTTTAGTACTTCTTTCTTGGTCTGAGGCAGACATTGAGCTTTTGTATGCCACCTTAAGATCCAATATAGAAGACTACAAATTAGTTATTAACAAAGACAACACTAATTGTGTTTAAAAATAAAAATCAGCATTTATGAACGATACTGTTAACTTGAACAGTGTTCATACTGAAGTAGTGAAGTGCTATAAATATTTGGGACACTATGTTTTATATAATTTTTGTGAATTTGATTTTACATAATTTAGACTGAGTAATGTTTATGCTCCTTTTAACAATATTTTCAGAGATTATAGTCATGTAAATATTGATACCTTTTTAATTATCTAGCTTATATTGTGTCCCACAGTATGATCCTCCCCTGTAGCAAGGGTCAGAGAACTTTTTTAGGGTATTAACGCAAAGTTTACTTGAATAAAATTAAACTACCCCCAGACCTCAAAGTAAGCAAAAACAAACTATTATCCTCTTAAAATTGTTGCATAAAATTATGGTACAGTATACATGACACGTGATGCATGGTTTTACATCTTCTACATTAAAATTTACATCATTTATGTGAAAAATCAGTAATATACCATACGCATTACCTTTCATACCACAAGCATTGCCCTGAATATTTTTAGATTTACCCCATAAGGGGTAATTTACCCCTGTTCCCTGACCATTGCCTTATGGAATGCAAAACGTTTTAAAAGCCAATATCTTTAGATGTTTTGAAGTGGCTCTTAAAAAAATGTGTGGTGTTCCTATTTAGGCTAACATTCACTACTACTATATACCTAGGCTGCTTCCCCCAAGGAAAGGGAGGTAGCCGAGACAGACGACACACTCCCCATTTACTCATCCATTCAAACCCATTCATTCGCATCTTAGCCCCAAAGGGGAGAACGGACAGATCCTCACCGCACCACACCGCACAAGGGTCAACTGCGCAATGCAATCAGTGACATCCGCAGCAGGGCCCGACAGCAGAACTGTTTTACCCCTACCACATCATAACAGACCCATCCCCTTACCCGCACCTGACCTGACTAGCTGATCAGACCAAATGCGGGAGAATATCCCCTCAGGGCTGCGTCATCATTTATTCATTCACAATTTTTCTCCATTTATTTCTGTCACGCACAGCCACACTTCCTTGCTCAACAGACATCCCTCTCACATCCAGCGCTCTCTTCACACTGTCCATCCATCCTATTCGTGGTCTTCCTCTCAGCCTTACACCTCTCACATCAGATCTAGTTATCTTTTTCACCAATCGCTCATTATCCATTCTCTCCATATGCCCAAACCATCGCAACACCCTCTGCTCAACTCTACCAGCCATCTCCCGAACTACTCCATCATTTCGCACTCGATCCATATGCGTCACTCCACACATACTCCTCAGACACCTCATCTCCATTACATTCAAACTTTTCCTCTCTGCTACACCCATATTCCATGTTTCAGCCCCATATAATGCAGTCGGTACCACAACACCCTCATACAGCCTTCTTTTTACATCCATTCTAAGCGAACAACATCTAAACACTTTTTTCATTCCTCCCAGCACCTTTCCTACTTCATTTATTCTAAACTTCACTTCTGCATCTATTCTTCCATCCACATTAACATGTGACCCTAGATATTTAAAACACTCTACCTTCTCAAGCAACTCGCCATTCAAAACTATATTCATCCCCCTACCATCTACCAACCTCGTACACTTCATCACTTTACCCTTATTCTCATTCACTTTCAATTTCCTCCTTTCACACACCATTCCAAACTCCTCTACCAACTGTCTCAATCTCTCCTCTGAATCAGTCACCAGTGCAGTATCATCTGCAAACAGCAGCTGCTTCAGATTCCACTCTTCACCATCAACATTCACCAGACTCAGACCTCCACCTAAAACTCTTGCATTCACCTCCCTTACAACACCATCCATGTAAATATTAAACAACGAAGGCAATATCACACATCCCTGTCGCAGCTCCACTCTCATGGGAAACCAATCACTCACAGCATTTCCCACTCTTACACACGCTCTACTATTTACATAAAAACTTTTCACCCCTTTTAGTATCCTACCATCAAGTCCATACAATCTTAAAACAGTCCACAAAGCCTCCCTATTAATTCTATCATATGCTTTCTCTAAATCCATAAATGCCCAAAACACATCCTTACCTTTCGCTAAATACTTTTCACACACTTGTCTCACAGCAAACACCTGATCCACGCAACATTCACATAACAGCTAATAACTGTAATCAGATGCTACTAAAACACCACACAGCTCTGACCCATGCAAGGGAAATAAAGACATAAAAAAAAAACATCAAAAATAATACTCCATAATTATTTAGTGGTGTACTTATCAACAGAATTTTGCCCTTTTCTGAAATCATTATGAAGTGGAGGTTCTTGGAGCAAGTTTGGATTTTACAATCTCTCGCATTATGTGGGTACAAAGACATGAGGACAGGAGGGGTCCTTGTATTTTGTTTTTAATTTTGTGTACATTTCATTAGGGATTGATGTAGTTTTTAATGGTTTTTAAAATGATTTTAGGGAAATTTTTAACAGTATGTTAATCATGTGTTTTATAAAAGTTTTATATATTTTTCCCTCACATTGAACTTTATATTTTATTTAATATTTATTATCTTGAATATTTATTTTTAATTATTTTTTACTTTTTATGAATTAATTTTCATTATTTTTTTTTGCTATACAGCTTTCATTTTAAAAATGCAAGATTTTATTGTATTGTTTCAGTGTTGTAAATCAGAGATATTTTTAAACTACTAGCTATTTAGTCATTTAATTAATAATCTGACATTTTTTGCAATATTCTTTTGTGTGTAATTCCTTGAAATGCATTATCTTTTTATCAGTATTTTATACTTTTAAATTTCTTTGTTAATTTTTATTTCATTGATTTATTATTTCAACGATTGTCAATTAACTTCAGTTTATGTAAACATACACATTTTCTGGAGATAAGGAAAAACATAGAAAGAGCGGTGGCTCAATCGGTAGAGAGTTGGCCTGCAGTCCTGACGGACCCGGGTTCAAATCCCGCTGAGGCGGGGAACAGTTTAAGGATTTGAATTTCATAAAATCAGACTTTACTGATCTACCAGAAGACCCGCCGACATGTCGTAAAAATACCCCCGCTAATACCAATACATCAGTCCTATATGAGACAGCCCTAGCATGTATTCAGTATGGACGATGGGTGTTAGCGCCGAAGTGGTGACATGTAGAGGTGTACGGTACGTAGGAGGACTACTGGGCCTTGAAATCAGGCTGTGAAGCCTATGCCCAGAGTCGGTCACATAAAAAAAAAAAAAAAAAAAAAAAAAAACTGAAACAAATGTGACCCAGGACCGGACAAAGGACTTGGTAATGAGTACATGGAATGTAAGAGGAGCGAATGATGAGGTGAAAGAGAGAGAGATTGTCCAGGTGCTTGAGGGTGCGAAAGTGGATGTATGTGGAATAACTGAAACAAAATGGAAAGGAGAAAGTGTGAGAGAATGGGAGTATGGATGGGGTATATGTGCAGGAGTAGGTGAGAATGAGAGGGCAAAGGAAGGAGTATGTATAGTTGTGAGTAAAAGATGGAAGAAGAGCATAAGACAGTATGGATCAGTTGGGTCAAGGATTGTGTGGGTAAAGTTGAAAGCTGGAAAACAAATGTGGGCAATTGTATGTGTGTATGCACCAACGCAAGATCGTGCTAGAAGAGTGAGAGAAGAGTTCTGGACAAATGTGGAAGTGTGCATGGAAAAGTTTGGAAGGAATGAGAGAGTGTTTTTGATTGGTGATATGAATGGTAAAGTTGGGAATGTGAAGGTGGATGGAATAGTTGGTGAGTGGGGTGTGCCTGCTGAGATAGATGAGAATGGGAGTGCGTTAGTGGACATTTGTGCTGGGAGGGGGTTGGTGATAGCCAATACCCTCTTCAGGCATAAAATGATCCACAGGTATACATGGCGAGTGATGAGAAGGGTGGGTGGTGAACTGAATGAAAGGAAGGCAATGATTGATTATGTGTGTGTGGATGAAAGGATGCGAAGATGTGTAAAGGATGCAAGAGTGTATAGAGGTTGGGGGAGTGGACTTTCTGACCACTACTTGGTGGTGGCCAGAATTAGAATTCAAGTAAGACGGAGGAATAGAAGAAGGGAAAGACGAGAGGAAGGAGTAGTTGCAAGGAGAGTGGAAAGGTTACAAGAGGATGAGAAAAAGGCAGAATATAAGAGAGAAGTGGAGGAACGATTGGGCAAATATGAATTGGAGCAGATGGGAGACGTGGAAGGTGTGTGTAAGATATTTACAGAAGAAATATGTGCAGCATGTGATGTGGTGTGAGGAAGGAAGAGAAGACGGAGGGGGGTGCAAGGAACAGCATGGTGGACTGAAGAGGTGAAGCAGGCTGTGGCACAAAAGAAGAAAGCATACAATGAATGGATGAGAAATAGGGGCGTGGAAGAAGTTGAGAGGCGGAAGAGAGAGTTATATGTGGAAAGAAAGAGAGAGGTGAAAAGATTAGTAAGAGAGAGTAAGAAGAGAGTGGATGAGGAATTTGGAAGGAATTTGAGTGTAAAGTGGAGGGACTGTAAGAAAATGTTCTGGAGAGAAGTGAAAAGAGTAAGACAGGGTGGAAGTGAAGTTAGCAGGGGAGTGAAAGATAAAAATGGTAGATTACTAGTGGAGAAGGGAGAAAAAGTGGGCAGATGGAGAGAACACTTTAAGGAATTGTTGAACGTAGAGGATGGAAGTAATGCGAGTATAAGTGGCTGGGGAATGGCTGGGAGGAGAAGGGAGGTGAGAAGACAGGAAGAAATCAGTAGGATAGAAGTTGTGGAAGCAATGAAGAAAGTTAAATCGGGGAAAGCCCCAGGAATTGATGGAGTGTGTGGTGAAATGCTGAAGCATGGGGGAGAGATAGTAGTAGAATGGATGTGGAAGATGTGCAGATTGGCCTGGGAGGAAGGTAGAGTCCCGGAGGATTGGAAGTCAGGTATAATTATTCCCTTGTACAAAGGAAAAGGGGAAAAAGAAGTGTGTGGTAATCATAGGGGCATTTGTCTTCTTAGTATAATAGGAAAAGTGTATGGTAGGATACTTATAGACAAAGTTAGAGAAAGAACAGAGAAATTAGTTGGAGAAGAACAGGGAGGCTTTAGGAAGGGAAGAGGTTGTGTAGATCAGATATTCGTTCTTAGATCTTTAGTGGAAAAGTGTCTAGAGAAGGGAAAGAAATTGTATGCGGCTTTCATGGATTTGGAGAAAGCATATGACAGGGTGGATAGACAAGGATTGTGGAAAGTGTTAAGAATATATGGAGTAGATGGGAAGTTGTTGAATGCTGTGAAGAGTATGTACGATGGTGCGAAGGCTGCAGTGCGTGTGGATGGCGAACTAAGTGAATTTTTCTCTTTGAAAGTTGGTTTGAAACAGGGATGTGTCATGTCTCCATGGTTGTTCAATCTGTACATGGATGTGGTAATAAAAGAGGTACAAGGTAGGGCAGTGGATGTTGGAGTGGCCCTGGTGAGAGAGGACAGTGTTTGGAAACTCCCTGTACTGTTGTTTGCAGATGATACTGTGTTGTTGAGTGAAGATGAAGGGGAGCTGCAGGGCTTGGTGGATGAGTTTGAGAGAGTGTGTAAGAAACGGAATCTAAAGGTGAATGTAGGGAAGAGTAAAGTGATGGTCTTTGAGAGAGGTGAAGTTAGTGAATGTACAGCGAGGTTGGATGGTGAGGAATTGGAAAATGTGAGTACGTTTAAGTACTCGGGTAGTGTGATGAGTAAGGATGGAGGTTTGGAGGGTGAAGTGCTTGAAAGGGTGCAGCAGGGAAGAAAGGTTGCTGGTTCTTTGAAAGCAGTGATAAGAAACCGGGAAGTGAGCATGGAAGTGAAAAAGTTACTACATGACAGTATTGTGATACCAACTCTAACGTACGGAAGTGAAGCTTGGACATTGTTGGAAGGACACAAGTCAAGAGTGAGAGCAGTGGAGATGAGTTATTTAAGAGGAGCCTGTGGAGTCACATGGAGAGACAGGCTGACGAATGAGGATATAAAGGAGCGTTGTGGTGTGGATGTGGATGTGATAGGAAGCGTTATGAGGAACACACTGAGGTGGTTTGGCCATGTGGAGAGGATGGAGGGTGAAAGATTGACAAAGAGAGTGTATGTGAGTGAGGTGGAGGAGGGAAGAGGGAGGGGGAGGCCGAGGATGAGATGGAGGGATGGGGTGGAGAGGTATATGAGAGAGGGGGGTGTGAGTTGGGAGCAGGGCAGTGAAATGGCGGGGGACAGGGCGACTTGGAGGCGATTTGTTTGTGGCCACCCCAAACGGGATTGAGGCGTCTGGCAATAGATAGATAGATAGATAGTATCTGTGGGTTAAAATAAGAATAGTAATTACTGAGCACGCCTGTTGATATTGAAATTAGAATCATAATTAGCATGCACTGTATAAATAATGTATAATGATGTTATCAAACTACGTAATTATGTTACGAAATGATGCGAAAAAAAATACCACCAAATCCATCACTGCCACATAGTCACCGTCACTAGTTAGACCATCACTATCACTAACACTATATCAGATGCGAATATAATCATCTCTACCCCAACCACCACATCCAGCACTACCACGAATACCATATTCACGATAACTACCAAGAACACCACCATTTCTAACACTACCTCAGATGCGAATATAACCATCCCTACCAAAACTACCACATCCAGCACTACTGTAGTCACAATCACTACTACAACTATCGCCATCATTATCACTACCACAGTTAGTGTCATCATCACTTTCACAATAACCACAGCGAGTATCATCATCAATTTCACAATAACCATTATCATCATCATTAGCACAGCTACCATTAGGCCTATCACAATCTCTAGCTACCCAAGGAACGACTTTCACCATCACTGCCAAAACCACCACTATCATCGTTTGCTTTCCAATTCCATATTATTCTTCTTGGCTTATTCATATTATGGGTTGGCTGCTGTTGTTCACCTACTCCACTGTCTGCCGTGTCCTTATCCAACACCCCAAAATCTAATATATCCTGCTTGGCACGCCTCTTCCCATCTGAATCTTTGTCTCGCTCGAGCCCTCTCTTCCCCCACTGACTCCGTGTATGCCATCTTAACTGGTGGCCCATTGTCATTCTCGATATCAAAATACGTACCAAAGTAATCTTGCCTTATACAACATTCCTACTTGACTTGTATCTTTATTTTCTTTTTAGGTTCTCTGTGAAATGTTAAATACCTATCACAATAATATATTACTGCCCTAGCCGCAATTGTCTCACTTTCTTCTCAATGCCCACACTTCCTCTTCCATGCTGCCTATAATTTATGTGCTTCGTGAGAAGGGCAACTGAAGGTGAGTACAATTTATGAACGACAACAGGACTAAGGATCAGCCAAAGATAGGTAAGTATTTTCAGGTTTCTAGTTAGGTTAGCTTTGATTGGAGGAGGGGGGGATGGGTCAACACATTTCGGCCATAACAATTAGAAGACCTCTCAGTTAAGTCTGATAATGCCAGGTAAGATAACGAACTTCAGTAAAGTCATGAAATCAGTCAGAGTTAAGTAGCTTTAGCTTGATCTGGGAATGTTAGGTTTGTTAGGCTACAGTAGGTTGGGTAGCAGTAATAGCAACACTGCCTGCACCCGTTGAACTAGGCCTGCCCTGACCTTACCCCCCCTAGCAGGTCAGGTCAGGGTAGGGACACCACTTACATAAAAACGAACCACGACGCTACCTCCAGGGTGGGTTGGAAACGCGTCCACACACACACAATTTTCGTTCTTCCATTTTCCTTTACACTGCTCTCATTGCTTGATCCACATACACTGTCATCCTGATGGTAGGTGGCCGCAACCATCATCAACTCAATTGATATGGGGGGTTAAGAATACTTCCCCAGTATTCCTGCTTGCCGTACGAGGTAATTAAATGGGACCTGTTCGTCTCTAATCTTTCTCTTCCTTCTGTTCTTTTCTTTTCTGTCCCACCTCTCTTCTTGATAGTTCCTTGTTTCCTCCAGCCTTTCTTTTCCCTCCTTTCCTGTGAGGTTATAGACAATTAAGGTTTTATGACATCGATAGTTTAAGGACTTCCCACTGACAATGACCCATCCACCTCTCCTCCCTGTGCTTCAACGCCAAACCGTTTATCACCAAGTCCTTCTTCGCTAAAATCACTTAAGTGCGAACCTTAGTGTCATACAATCAATTTATGGCTTGGGCTAGTTCTTAGTTATTCCATTCTACATTTGATATAGTGCTGCATACTTCATCTCCCACCATAATAATGGTTTCCTGTAACCCAGAAAACCATGAACGAAGGTCGGTGGTAACCATATAATCAGATCACGGGATGAAGTGGAGAATACTATGGTGCCCCTGATAAATGCGTGTCAAATGCAAAAGCAGCATCCACCTGGGAACCTACCCTCCATACTTTTCCCTGCACCTCGCTACAGCAAAGGTGCTGTCAACCGCAAGGAAACATTGGTTCACTGTATGGGATAGCTCTCCATGGCCGTTGCCTGCCTTTATTGACGGTGCTGCTCAGCTAGACAGACTAGGGTTAATGAACAACAGTAATAACATTAACAGCACCAACAACGCTGTCATGCACTTATCATTAGTTAAGGTACTTTCAACCTATGATGCATAAGTCTTTCAATATCATCGTCTTACACCGTAGCATTGTATCACACCACATCTATGATCACCATTGCTGTCGCAAGCTTGGCTCTTCCTCTTTCGTTCATCACAGACCTTTTTCTGTTGCATCTCAAAGCACCTCTTCTCACATTCCTTTCGCCTTATTTCTCTATTTTGTTTTATCCTATGCCCTTTAATACACGCTTCAATTATCTTACAGCTTAATTAATCGGTTCATCAGTACGGCAGAAACACCCTCCCCCCCAATATCATTATAGCCATCGTAAATTAGTCTATCATGCATTCAAATAGGACGGTGTGTATCACTGTCGAAGTGGTGAGTAAGGCATATAGGGGGATTGCTGGGTCACAGGGAACAGACCACTAAGTTTACGTCTGTTGTCATGCTCATTAAAATATTGAAATAATGGTGTACACTGTGTGTGTCTTCTGTGAGTTTGGTCGCTTCTTTCATGAGAATGGTAACAGATATCGGCCTAATCCTTTTTGCATTAGGTCGGGGAAAGTCAGGGAGGGAGCTTAAGAATAAAAAAAAAACGCACACACACAAAATGGCGATCGCTCACGACGCGACGATGTGAAATTCTCGGAAATCATGATATGCAAAAATATGAAAAAATAATTTTTAAGACTTTTGGATCAAATCTGGTCATTGTGGACTCAGCAAAGTTTTGGAAACAAAGATAATGGTATTTGCAAAAAAAAATTGTGATGCAAATGCCTATTAGTTAGTACTACAAGATTTTTCCTAATAAGCACTAGTGTATACTGAAAAAATATATATATATATATATATATATATATATATATATATATATATATATATATATAATGTGTGTGTGTGTGTGTTTGTGTGTATTTATGCATATTGCCATGAGAGGAAGGTAGAGTCCTGGAGGATTGGACTCTACCTCTTCCAGAGATGGTTGCACTGTGCTCAGCTGCAACCACCCTAGCACTGGTTGTAAATCTGCATCCTCCACCCGCATCTCCTTCAAGTCTTTTGCATCTGACGCTGGCCCTGTCACAACAGTACAGCGGCATTGCTTGCCAAAATTCCCATTCTTACTACGCTGCTTGCTGTCTGTTCTTCCGTCTTCTTGCACACTATTCATCAAGGCACTCCTGCATTTCCTCAGTGGTGGGGCTTCTTGGGGAAGAACTGGCTGGTTCTTGCCTCTCGTCACCAGCCTTGACTAATTTACCCTAATCCTTCTCATTTGGACACTCATAGCTGAAGTGTCCCATCTCGACACATGTCCAACATCCGTTTGTTGCAATCGGGGATTTCCTTGCATTGTTCTGTTCTTGCTCCTCCTTCTGCAACAATCCACCTTCTTGTGTCCCAGTTTCCCGCAGAACCAGCAACTTCCTCTAATCTTCTCTTATTCCCTCTTCCACTTATAACAGCCCTCTGTCCAATGTCCTGGCTTTTCACACTTCCAGCACTTCCTTCAAAATTTTCCACTGCACATACCTGCCCCTTTCTTGCCTTGAATCCTGCACTACGACTGGCCTGATAAGCGGATGTACTGGACCTGACGTTATTCTAGAGCCCTTGCTGGTGCTTCTTGCATGCATTTGGGTTGTGCCTGCTTCACTTGCACTTTCAACTCTGCGCTATCAAGAGCATCAATGAGCTGGTCCCTCAGAAGAATAGCCAACAGGTTAGGTGCTGCTCCAGGGTACACCTTGTATGCCATACTCTCCAGGTCATGAGAATGCTGCTGTAGGGATTCTCCTCGAGCCTAAACTCGGCTCCGGAATCGTGCTCTATAAACCTCAGTCTGGTACATGGTCCCATATCTGTGTTCCAGCATTTCCACTAAGGGCTGATAACTGTTCCTCTCCTCTACTGACACTTGGCCCAGAATTTCCATTGCAGCATCCTTAAGGCTATTAGCAAGCTGCACTGCCCTCTGCCTACCACCCCAACCATTCTGATCAGCCAGTAACTCAAACTGTGCGTGGTAAGCTTCCCAAGATACTCTACCATCAAATTCCTGAGGTTCCTTTTTAATTGGACCCCCATTATAGCCATGCACTTCACTGGTTTGGGGCCTAAATTAAGGCAGGACTTAAAACTTCTGCATTTTGATTATTCAACCCTGTAATGCTAACTTTAGATGCTTCAGATCCATTAAGATTCACCATACACTGCCCATTCTTATCATATGCTCCCTGTTCACTAGCCTGAGGCTCAGCAGTGCAATATTCTCTACATCCTCAATTGTCTCACAAATTATCTTCAAATGGCCGTTAGCATGCTTGAACTGGTCATCTACATGCTGCCTGCACTCCGTCACATTATTGCTTACCTCATACTTTGCTGCTGTAGCTGAGCATATACTGTACTTCCTCCTTCATTGTTCGTATTCTTCCTATTTCCCCCATGAAAGCATCTAGCTGTCCTTGTATCCTCCGTTGTAATTTCGTCTGTTGCTCATGCAATGCATCTTGAAACTGTTCATATCGCTCTTTCTTTTCTTCACTTTGCACCTGTAATTGTTCTTTGATTTCTTCATTCTGAGCTTGTACTTACACTTTGTGCTTGTAATTGTTCTTTGAGTTCTTTCTGTCCTTCGTTCTGTGCCTGTAGCTGTGCTTGTAATGTCTTCATAACTGCACCCAGCGATGCCTCCTCCTGCCTAGCTTGGCCTCTTGTCTGTACACCTTCTGCAGCCCTTAATAACCCACACTCCTGACACCACTGTTGTATCTCCGTCCCACACTGCCACAAGCTCCAACAACAGTAGTTCAGTACAGGAAGGATATTACCTGTGAGTTTTTCTTCCTATGGTCAGCCTTTAGGTATACAGTACACAAGATCGGCTGAGGCGTTGTAAATAAGCACTGGCTTCTTAACCCTTTTGTTCATGGTAAGTTTTAATAAGATTTCTGTTCAATGACACATTGGCTTTCTCCCCTCCCCCACCCACCTGCCGCATGCCCCCCAAAAGTGTATTCTCGGCCTATTTTCGTCTCTCAAACATATTCGTTTTGCCACAAAACTTACATATTCCTATTTGTCGTTGTTTGTTCTACACGATAAGCAGAAAAATAAAACAGACACACACACACACAAAACTATACATTAATCTCACTTCCCAACATCATAGCTCGAATGTTTACTAACCTATCTCTACACGTTTTAAAATAATTTGAAAGAGAATTTTATTAGCTTTCAAATGGTCCAGTTGGCACTTTGATATGAGGTACGGTTTTCGAGTAATAAGCAAAAAAGTAAGACCTTTTGCCGACAGACAACAGGGTTTTTATTCAGGGAGCTCTAGCACCAAAACTTCTCTCAGGAGTGTTATGTTTCTATTTTATCATCTATGCAGAATTTCATGGGCTTTCACATGATATAATAACAATTCTCTTACGCCTCATAGTTTTCGAGAAAGATGCAATAAACTACGGTGTACCAACCTGTGTGCTGAACTGTTGTCAGCCGTGATCACTTATGTTATTTTCCCACAGCGCACAAACATTTTTATGCTTGCTATGTATGCTTTTTTTGGTTTTATGCCAATTACTATTGTAAAATTACATCTGTTTTTTTTATAGTCCCCTCAGAAACCACACATGAACACTACAACTGTTGCTAGCAACTGAAACTGAAGCTGTACTTATTTCCCTGCCATTTGTGTTAATGTAAATAACAATATATATCTATGTGTAAATATACTGATAAAGAGATAGGTACATAGATAAATAAAAAATATAAATCACTTACTTGATTCAGTGGCGATGCTGTTCTTGCAGGTAAGTATACTGATATAAAGATAGGTATAAAGATAAATAAACAAAAAAATAATTCACTTACTTGATCCAGTGGTGATGCTGTTCCTGCATGACCAGATGGGTTTGGTGGTGAGGAGTTTTGTACTGTTAGTGTGTGTGTGTGTGTGTGTGTGTGTGTCTAGCAGACGATATTTTTATTACGAGCACACGTATACTGTTTCCTTTTCTTTTCACATTATACATAACCAAATCTATCAATTTATGAGACACATTATATTTCACCACTACAGTACATGAACATGGTCTGTAGGTCACACAGAAGTTTACTACCTGTGTGCTAACTCATGTCTAGCAGTTAATATTTTTATTATGAGCACGAGGTGCAGTTTCCTTTTCTTTTCACATTACACTAAATTCACATGATGCACTGTCACTATTTTTATTATTCAATATGCACATTTCGTGCAGGGTAGAGGCAGTGTTGCTGTGGGTCCAGGGTTAGAAACAGTAGCACAATCTTCTTTGGAGCAATGACTAATATTGGCCAGGAATGTTTCACAAACACTTAATTTCCTATTGCAAACACCAAATCTAATCATAACAGTGCCCAAAATCTACGTATAAGCACTATGGGTATAGTGAAATATGTCATGCGGCCGGGATGGGGTAATAAAGGATTTAGAGGGACAAGGGATCCCAGGCATCCTTCCCCACTGACAGCTAGTCTGGTACTAAAAACTCTTTCTGCGCTGTTGCACATATTGGGACTCACTGTTGCCAAACTTGCCAGCTCATTACTTTTGATGAGAGCCAGGCAAGCTTTGACGCTTCAAAACTTATGCAAATCGACCAAAAACATTTTTTTGGAGAATTTTTAATGATTTTATGATGCTAAAGGCATCACTGCATATTTACGAGGAAAGACCCTAGTGACGCCTAACGTGTCAATGTGTACAAAGGGGTTAAGTTCACTGTCTTTATTTCCAAACAATTACACTGAATGCTTTCCAACTTTACTTCATTATTCTTAAAAGCTCTGGAGCTATACAAACTTTACTAACTGCAGTTACACTTAATGCTTGACAACACTTCACTGTTTTCATAAGTATTGATGATATACAAACTTCAATTACACTTCACTGTTTGTCAACAACCTTTAACTGTTTTCACAAGTACTGTACTGAAAATATAATCTTCACAGACACAGCACTAACACTGCACTACACTCAAACTGAACTGAAAACCGACTGAATTCTTCTAGTCTCTTCCCCATCCTTTTATAGCCTTACACTACTCTAGAAATTTCTAGCACACTCGACGGGCAACAGTTAAAACACTTACCAACTAGGCGACATCAGAACATGCCAGAGTTTTCTTACATTACATTGTCACGAATCAATTCGCGACATTTCCCTTTTGTGAGAAGCCACGAACTATTAGTGGAAAACTCACTGTGTATTGCTCAGTTAACCGTTTCTCTCTCCATTTCGGAGTATACTTTTCAAAACATTCGTCGCTGTTTTCAAAAGTGACCGATTTAATGCACGTCACTAAGTGCTGTACTGAGCAATACTATTGTTTTTTTATTGTTCGCCCCTGCTCACTCGACCGTTAGAAAATGCGGCCTAGTGCTCCGCTTTTCTTTCCCACGACTTGGTCAGTCTAGTGTTTGTTGTGACGGAAGAGGGTCCTGCGCTCCAGAAGTGAGAGAGGTCGCTAGCACCCAAGCTCCACTGAGACAGTCAATCCAGTCCTCCCACCCCCCGGGTGATACATAGCATTCATCGACTGGTATTTCCTTTTTGTATAATCCTAGTTTTAAGAGTTTAGTTAAGGTGTTTTTTCCTAGGCGTAAGTATTTAGCTTTTGTGTGAGTGAGTGCGTCTCATTAATTTGATTTGAATTGTAACGTTAAATTTATTTTTTTGTAATCAATAAATTTAACAGTTCTTTTTCTTGAGCTTAATGTAAAGTAAAATCTTGTTTCATTTCTCCATAATTAAGCTTATTTTCCTTATAGCTCCTAGCTTGCATAAACGTTTGCTTTCATAACTGGTACTTAGACCAGTCTTATTGTATTAACTTAAAATCCGTTGTGCCAGATAGGAGTTAAAGCATCAGCAAGAGCCTGATATTATTATTAGTATTAGTTATTTATTGTCAGGGGTGAAGTAACTTTCTCCAGAGGCTAACAGTACAGTAATTCAGCAATTGTGAGTAATTAGTCTCTGCTGTGTACTGTTGAGAAAGTTTTTGAATTCTCGTTCTTAGAGAATCGTTGCACGATTTAGCAAGACAATCATTGTCCCTGCTCTTCAGTATTATTGAATATTATTATCAATTGAATAATATGTAAGCATTTATTTTAAAAACTCCGTGATATTATAAAAACCCCGTGACAATTGGCGACCTCATTCCAGGATATTAACTCCTAGCTATAAAGCTATTCACGAGATAGTGCTCACTCGTTCATATTTAGGAATTTATCATTAAAGTTTATAGGCACAAGTTTACTGGTGGTTACCGTTGATTTAGCAAGTGAATTTTTGCTTTATTAATCAATAGAGTACTTAACTCTAGTTTATTCTTGGTAACGCCAGACGATTTTATTCGCTCCTGGGTAGCCGCCGTACCCATTGTGTTAATTATTGAGAGTTCTTAGTTATTCGCATTTTTGCTTTAATCTTTGCCAGTTAACTAGATAAGACTGGTCACCACTAGCTTGTGTCTGTATTCTTTACTTGTGTTTATTAGTATTCGTCGCTAAGCAGTCAGTACTCAGTTTCGGTTACTTAGTAAATTGAGCTAGCATCATGGCAGCCAGTGCTTATGTACAGGAAGCCAAAGATATGGGTCTCACAGACCCAGAGAAAATACAGAGTTACGTTCTCTCACGGTTTAATTACGAGCAAGAACGTGAGAAAGACGCTCGTGAACGTGAGCGAGAACAACGCGAATACGAGCGAGAACAGCGCGAATATGAGCGAGAACAGCGCGAATACGAGCGTGAACAACGAGACAAAGAACGAGAACATGAACTTGAAGTGCTGAAGCTCAAGCGAGATTCCTTGGCTTCAGACACGTCTGCTGCAGTTGGTCCAAGCTCCACGAGCGTTCTCCCTGCACATGTCCTGGCGACCCCACGCATCAAGCTTCCTTCATACAAGGAAAGCGAGCGAATCGAGCCGTACATAGCTCGTTTTGAGGACATGGCAGACATGTATCAACTGGATGAGGCAGCTAAGCGACTTCAGTTTCTTAGCCTATTTGAGGGCCCTGCCCTCGATATTCTCCACAGAATTCGTGGAGACAATCTCACATATGAGATGATGAAAGCTGCACTCATTAAGGCGTATGGTCTCACAGTAGATGACGCCAAAGTTCAGTTCATGCGAGCTCGTCTCCAAGACAAGGAGACAGCTGTTCAGTTCCTTGATCGTCTCACAGCTTGCTTAAATGAGTGGATGGAGAAAGATGAAACTCCTTCCACGCGTGAGGGGATAATTGACCTTATGCTGCGTACACAGCTAGAGAGGTCGTGGCCTGCTGAGCTCATAGCACAGCTTAAGATCTGCCAGGTGAAAGATGCCAGCCAAATGGCAGAAAAGGCTGACGCATTCTTTACTGCATACGGGTATCAAACTCGTAAGCAAAACACCTGGAGCAGAAAAGATACTGCCAAGTCTGGGAAGCCGTCTCATACTGAACCCCAGCAACAAGGCCATCCTCAGAATAATGGCCAAGGTCCAAAACCGCAGTGGAAGGACCAGGGGCAAAACACTCAGAAATCTGAGTGGAAGAGGTACAACAAGTACCCTAACCAGCAGCAGTATCAGCCACGCAACCGACCGTCGGGACAAACTTTTTCACCACCAGCTCAAAAGAGGCAGGAAGCGAATGCAGCCTTCATTCCTCAGCAGCAGCCTGGTGGTCACGTCCCTACCAGTGTGGGTACTTCCCCACAGTTCACTAGTCCCACAGTGACAGTGAACCCCCCTCCACAGGTGGCCAATGTTCCATCTCCTTATAATCCTCAAGGCACAATGTTTGCCGCATCAATTCAGCAGCCTCATGAGTGGCTAGCTGCTTCCTCCACAGGCCCTCCCACAGGTGACAGCACCTTCCTTGTTCAGCCAGGGTTTGTGGGAGGCATTCCTGTGAAGGTCCTGAGAGACAATGGTTCCTCAGGTTGCTCTGTCAAGCAGAGTCTAGTTCGGCCTGAGCAGTATACAGGTCGACAGATCCATGCAAACCTTATTGATGGATCAGTGAGATTGTTCCCTGAGGCATGTATCCAGGTGGCATCTCCATTTTATACTGGTACGACACTTGCAGTTGTCATGCCAGAACCTTTATTTGACCTCATCATTGGAAATAGTAATGGAGTCAAGGATAGTTGCTCCGATGACGCTACTCAGACTTCGGCTGCTGCGGTAACACGAGCCATGGCTCAGGCTCCAGACTGTGTCACCCCAGTGATCATTGAATCGCCGCAAGATCTGATGTGTAGTCAACTTGTTGTGCAAGAACAACATTTTGACCCGACACTTGCTGCCGTGCGGAACAAACAAAAGGGTCGAGTGATAAAGTATTCACGGGGAGGTCGAGCCAAGTTCCTTCGTAAACAAGGACGGCTCTACCGTGAGTCACGAACACCCGAGGGCGAGGTTCGACTGCAGTTTGTCGTTCCCGCCAAGTACCGCCTAGCAGTGTTACAATGGGGTCATTGTTCAGCCTCAGGTCACATGGGCAAAAGGAAGACCCAGGGCCGTATCCGAGCTGACTTTTTCTGGCCAGGGATGGGACGAGACATAGATAGTTTTGTCCGTTCCTGCAGTGTGTGCCAAAGTATCACCACTGATCAGGGACATGCCCTCCCTGTGCCATTTGTAACCACGCCCGTAATCTCTGAGACAGTTGAGAGACAGGGTAGTGGTGAAGTGAGTGTAGACCTGACGTCTCACTTGTTGGCCCCACAGGACACATTATGTCCAGGGCCTGTACATCCATATTATGTACTGTAGGTTAAGGGGGAAGTTCGAGAGAGAATTCCGCAGAGGCGACTTGAGGCTATGGAAGACCCAAGTTTGCACAAGGATTCTCAGCTCCCCGATACTAATATAAGTACTGTAGGTTAAGGGGGAAGTTCGAGAGAGAACTCCGCAAGGGCGACTTGAGGCTATGGAAGACCCAAGTTTGCACAAGGATTCTCAGCTCCCCGATACTAATATAAGTACTGTAGGTTAAGGGGGAAGTTCTAGAGAGAACTCCGCAAAGGCGACTTGAGGCTATGGAAGACCCAAGTTTGCACAAGGATTCTCAGCTCCCCGATACTAATATAAGTACTGTAGGTTAAGGGGGAAGTTCGAGAGAGAACTCCGCAGAGGCGACTTGAGGTTATGGAAGACCCAAGTTTGCACAAGGATTCTCAGCTCCCCGATACTAATATAAGTACTGTAGGTTAAGGGGGAAGTTCGAGAGAGAACTCCGCAGAGGCGACTTGAGGCTATGGAAGACCCAAGTTTGCACAAGGATTCTCAGCTCCCCGATACTAATATAAGTACTGTAGGTTAAGGGGGAAGTGAGAATTCCGCAGAGGGGACTTGAGGCTATGGAAGACCCAAGTTTGCAAGGATTCTCAGCTCTCCGATACTAATATAAGAACTGTAAGTTAAGGCACAGGTTGAGGACCCGTGTGCAGTTCAAGGCTATGGAAGACCCGAGTTTGCACAAGGATTCTCAACTTGCCGACACTAATCGTGTGCTAAAATTAATGGCGACCTCGAGTGTACTTTTCGTAGCATGTACTGATTGCTAGGCAGAGAGAGTAATTGTAACATGATAAAATTTTGTCTCATTGACACTTTTGATGCTCCACCTTAATTGGTTTTGCAGGTTCAGCAATGGGTGTAGCAGTTTTGCTGTGCGGACCAGCTGATCGTCTGCCACACGCTGCCGCCTCTTCTCCTCTGCCTTCGTCGTCGCCATGTTATTATTTACTATGTCATTTTACACATAGGTACAGTTACACTACAACTGTCACACCTTCACCGTGTATTACATACACCACGCTACACAACAATTAGTTGTCAGTGTAAATGTAGCGACTTTTCGCTCAGTTTGACCTGAGTACAGGATTTTCACCGTCATCACGGAGTTTTTCCCTCAAGCTTGCTTCTATTAACGTAAATACGAGGTTTTTTCGCTCACTGGCGACTGCGACTTTCTCCCGTAGCAGGATAGCACACACACCACAGTGTGAATCTTGTGTGAATGACTTAGGATGTGTACATATATATATATATCCACAAATTTTTTCCCATAAGGAAAAAATTTAATTTTGTAGGGGCGTAATGTCACGAATCAATTCGCGACATTTCCCTTTTGTGAGAAGCCACGAACTATTAGTGGAAAACTCACTGTGTATCGCTCAGTTAACCGTTTCTCTCTCCATTTCGGAGTATACTTTTCAAAACATTCGTCGCCGTTTTCAAAAGTGACCGATTTAATGCACGTCACTAAGTGCTGTACTGAGCGATACTATTGTTTTTTTATTGTTCGCCCCTGCTCACTCGACCGTTAGAAAATGCAGCCTAGTGCTCCACTTTTCTTTCCCACGACTTGGTCAGTCTAGTGTTTGTTGTGACGGAAGAGGGTCCTGCGCTCCAGAAGTGAGAGAGGTCGCTAGCAACCAAGCTCCACTGAGACAGTCAATCCAGTCCTCCCACCCCCCGGGTGATACATAGCATTCATCGACTGGTATTTCCTTTTTGTATAATCCTAGTTTTAAGAGTTTAGTTAAGGTGTTTTTTCCTAGGCGTAAGTATTTAGCTTTTGTGTGAGTGAGTGAGTGCGTCTCATTAATTTGATTTGAATTGTAACGTTAAATTTATTTTTTTGTAATCAATAAATTTAACAGTTCTTTTTCTTGAGCTTAATGTAAAGTAAAATCTTGTTTCATTTCTCCATAATTAAGCTTATTTTCCATATAGCTCCTAGCTTGCATAAACGTTTGCTTTCATAACTGGTACTTAGACCAGTCTTGTTGTATTAACTTAAAATCCGTTGTGCCAGATAGGAGTTAAAGCATCAGCAAGAGCCTGATATTATTATTAGTATTAGTTATTTATTGTCACGGGTGAAGTAACTTTCTCCAGAGGCTAACAGTACAGCAATTCAGCAATTGTGAGTAATTAGTCTCTGCTGTGTACTGTTGAGAAAGTTTTTGAATTCTCGTTCTTAGAGAATCGTTGCACGATTTAGCAAGACAATCATTGTCCCTGCTCTTCAGTATTATTGAATATTATTATCAATTGAATAATATGTAAGCATTTATTTTTAAAAACACAGTGTTATTCTAAAAACCCCGTGACATACATAACACTGTAAATTATTTAGCATACAAACTTAAATGATGTAATTTGACAAGCAGTCACATAACTAAAACATTATACGAAAAAAGCAGAAAAATTAATGCATAACTTATGAAACAACTATGCTCACAAACAGCAGGCAAACTAGTAACTTTGACTCGTACTGGAACCACGGCAAACATCGGGAATCAGAGAGAAATCTCTCTACTACCCAACTGGCAAATCCTGCTTCTTAACACTATCATCATTACTTCATACTTATTATATCTATACTGTTACCAGAGGATTAAAATTAGCTAAATATAGACCCATAGGAGTGAAAAAGAACTTCACTACCATGACGTCATTCCATTGTACTATTCTACCTACCAAACAGGCGAATTAAAGCAGCTTGGGGCAGACCTCTTTTATAGAAAGAGTTGATAAGGAATATACATAAATTCATCAGTAACACACACACACACACACACACACACACACACACACACACACACACACACACACACACACACACACACACACACACACACACAGAATCAGCGAATTTAACAAGAGCAAAATGTGAAAAATAATAATCACAGAAGAGAGATTCAGAAAAATTTAAGGTGTCAGATGGAACAAGAGCGCAGCACACACCTGCCTTCCGATACTTTCGCGAATGTTGCATGTTTTGGCTCATTCCTCTCCTCTCCTCAATGAGGATGAGGTTCTGTGAGGGTGAGATTGTGTGAGAGAGTGCCTGGGTGAGGATATGGTTGTGTGAGGGTGTGGTAGTGTGTTATATGAGGGTGTGGTTGTATGTTATATGAGTGTGTGTTTGTGTTACAGGAGGGTCTAAGTGTGTGTTGTGTAAGGGTGCGGCTATGTGCTGTGTGAAGGTGTGGTATTTTGAGGGTGTGTTTGTATATTGTGAAAGGGTGTGGTTGCGTGTTGTTGTTTGTGAGGCATTGGTTGTGTGAGGGTGTGGTTATGTGATATGTGAGGTTGTGGTTGTGTGGGGCCATGGTTGTGTGAGGTTGTGGTTGTGTGAGGCTATAGTTGTGTAAGGGTGTGATTGTGTGGCATTATGGTTTTGTGAAGGTGTGATTGTGTGGAGGTATTGTTGTGTTAGGGTGTGATTGTGTGGCGTTATGGTTGTGTGAGGGTGTGATTGTGTGGCGCTCTGGTTGTGTGAGGGTGTGACTGTGTGGCGTTATGGTTTTGTGAAGGTGTGATTGTATGGCGCTATGGTTTTGTGAACGTGTGATTGTGTGGCGTTATGGTTTTGTAAAGGTGTGATTGTGTGGCGCTATGGTTGTGTGAGGGTGTGATTGTGTGGCGTTATGGTTGTGTGAAGGTGTGATTGTGTGGCATTATGGTTTTGTAAAGGTGTGATTGTGTGGCGCTATGGTTGTGTGAGGGTGTGATTGCGTGGCGTTATGGTTTTGTGAAGGTGTCATTGTGTGGCGCTATGGTTGTGTAATTGTGTGGTTGAGTAGGGCTATGGCAGTGAGAAGAAGACGTTGTGTAGAGCTATGGTTGTATCACATGTGGTTGTGTGGGGCTATGTTTGTGTGGGGCTATGGTTTTGTGAAGGTGTGCTTGTGTGAAGCTATGGTTATCTGAAACTGTGATTGTCTGACGCTATGACTGTGTGAGGATATGGTTGTGTTGGTCTATGTTTGTGTGAGGGTGTGGTTGTGTGGGGCTATATTTGTGTGGGGTGGCGTGCTTGAGTGGGGCTATGGTTCTGTAATGCTGTGGTTGTATGGGGCTGTGTTCGTGTGAATGTATGGTTATGTGGTGCTGCGTCTGTGTGAAGGAGTGGTTTGTGAGGTTATGGCTGCTTATATCTGTGGCTGCTTTGGACTGTGTTTGTGTGAGGGTGTGTTTATGTGGGGCTTGGTTGTGTGAGGATGTGGTTGTGTGAGGATGTGGTTGTGTGAGGGTGTGGTTGTGTGAAGGTGTGATTGTGGTTGTGCTTGGGTGTGGCTGTGCTTGGGGGTGGTTGTGTGTTGTGTGGGGGAGTGGTTGTGGACTGTGTGTTGTGTGAGGGTATGGTTGTGTGTTGTGTAAGGGCGCGTCCACACGTGCTCTCGAACATACAGTATGTTGGCAACACGGCTGTCAGCATGTTCGGGAACATGTTTGCAGCAGTATTTGGACAGATGTATGCAAACGTGTTTCAGTGCAGCTTCGAACACTGGCATCATAGGCGATGGGATAAGTGTCCATACCAGGCAGCTGAGAACATGATGTTGTCAACATGATCTGGACGCTGGTGTTTCCAACATGTTTGGAGCGTGTTCGTTACAATGCTACTTACATGTTGCCAGCACTTGTTCGAGCACACGTGTGGACGCGCACCAAGGTGTGGTTGCATGAAGGTGTGATTGTGTATGGTCTCGTCAACACTTGTGGTCAAACACGTGTTAGCAACGTATAAGTAACACAGTAACGAACACGCTGCAAACGTATTAGGAGCAACAGCGTCCAGATCATGTTGGCAACATCATGATGAAGTCTCAGCTGCCTGGTATGGACACACTTATCTCATCACCTCTGCTGCCACTGTTCGAAACTGCACTGAAACATGTTTGCATACATGTGTCCAAATACTGCTGCAAACATGTTCCCGAACATGTTGCTAGCCGTGTTGCTAACATATGTTTGAGCACACGTGTGGACACACCCTATTGTGTGTTGCGTAAGGGTGCGGTTGTGTGTTGTGTGATGTTGTGGGTGTGAACTGTGTATTGTATGAGGATGTGGTTGTGTGTTGCGTGAGTGTGTGGTTGTGTGTTGCGTGAGTGTGTGGTTGTGTGTTGCGTGAGTGTGTGGTTGTGTGTTGCAGGAGGGTGTGGTTGTGTGTCGTGTGAGGGCGTGATTGTGTGTTGTTGAGAGTGTGATTGCATGTTGCGTGAGGGTGTAGTTGTGTATTGTGTGTTGTTTGAATGTGTGATTGTGTGTAACCTGAGGGTATGGTTGTTTGTTGCTTGAAGATGTGGTAGTGTGGTGAATGGGGGTGGGCTACTGTATTCCTCGAGGGCGTGGGTGTGCTGTTATTCGAGGGTGTGGTTGTGTGTTGGTTGAGGGTGTGGTTGTGTGTTGGTTGAGGGTGTGGTTGTGTGTTGGTTGAGGGTGTGGTTGTGTGTTGGTTGTGGATGTGGTTGTGTGTTGGTTGAGGGTGTGGTTGTGTGTTGGTGGAAGGTGTGGTTGTGTGTTGGTGGAAGGTGTGGTTGTGTGTTGGCTGAAGGTGTGGTTGTGTGTTGGCTGAAGGTGTGGTTGTGTGTTGGTGGAAGGTGTGGTTGTGTGTTGGTTGAGGGTGTGGTTGTGTGTTGGTGGAAGGTGAGGTTGTGTGTTGGCTGAAGGTGTGGTTGTGTGTTATTCGAGGGAGTGGGTGCGTGTTAGTTGAGGGTGTGGTTGGGTGTTGGTTGATGGTGTGGTTGGGTGTTGGTTGAGGGTGTGGTTGGGTGTTGTTCGAGGGTGTGGCTGTGTGTTGGTTGAGGGTGTGGTTGTGTGTTGGTTGAGGGTGTGGTTGTGTGTGTTGAGGGTGTGGTTGTGTGTTGGTAGAGGTTGTGGTTGTGTGTTGGTTGAGGGTGTGTTTGTGTGTTGTTCGAGGGTGTGGCTCTGTGTTACGTGAGGGTGTGCTTGTGTACTTTGCAAAGGTGTGGCTGTGTTTTTTGGGGGATATGGCTATGTGTTTTGTTGGTTTGTATGTGTGTGTTGTATGAGGGTGTGGTTGTACTGTATCTTGTGTGAGGGTCTGGCTCAATGTTTTGTTAGGGTGTTGATGTGGGAGGTTTGGCACTCCTTTGTGTGAGGGTATGGTTGTACTGTACTTTGTGTGAGAGTGTGAGGGTTTGACTGTGTGAGAGTGTGGTTGTGTGATGGTGTGACTGCGTGTTGTGTGAAGATGTACTGCAAATGTGTGAATTTAGAGTTAAGCATACTGAAGGTTGTTGATTGCTTGAAGGCGTGGATTTTGGTTGTTTGAGGGTGTGGCTGTGTTTTTTGAAGGAGTGGTTGCGTGTTGTGTGAGGATGTGCTTGTGTGATGGCGTTGCTGCTTGTTGAGCAAGGATGTAATTGTGAGACAGTGTGGTTGTAAGATTTGTGAAGGTTATCGTGAGGTTATTGGTTGTTTGAAGGCGTGGTTTTTGGTTGTTGAGGGTGCTGCTGTGTGCCGTTTGAGGGAGTGGTTGCGTGTTGTATGAGGGTATGGTTGTGTGAGAGTGTGGTTGAATTTTTTGAGAGGGTGTGGTGGCTGGTTGCTAGAATGTTTGGTTGTGGGCTGTGTTAGGGTGAGGTTGTGTGTGAGCTTTGTTGTCTGTGGGTGAAGGCGGAGAGCGATTTTTAAAAAAGAAGAAAGATTTTTTATTTTATTTATTTATTCATTTTTTACTGTCGATGGCCTGGACATTGTTCACAAAAGTAAGATTATTATCAGTGGAAAGAGAGAGAGAGAGAGAGAGAGAGAGAGAGAGAGAGAGAGAGAGAGAGTATATATTCTGCAGAATATCAGAAGACTGTACAACTGAACACAGGTGGAGGGAATATTTTCCAGTACTGAAACAGGCTTATGGAAGTTTTTGTAGGATATTATTTTTTGATACAGGCTTTAACAGGACTGAAAACCAGGAGGAAGTTTTATTATAATTATAAAATTCAGTTTTAAACTTGTTCCAGACATTCAAATCTTTAACAGCCTCATTCCAAAAAATTATATACGCTGTAGTTCCCACATAACTGTTAGTTTACCAAATATATATGTGTCGGGTGCAGTACAGGAATAAACTGTAAACTTGTTTAAGTCAGTGTCTACAAGTAAGGTCTTAAATCCCTTATAAGAAATGGTTTCAGTAATGTCATTAAGAATAATTGTCTTGGGAATGCATAACATATTTAGGTAGTCAGAAAGGGGGAGCTATCGATACCCTTAATTCCCAAAGGGCTTGTGCTCTACAAAGTACGTAGTTTTAATAAGATGCTTGTCTTCTTTTTGAACATGTCTGTTCTGTGCTATCAGGAATAGATACTGGACTGATGGCATTATCTAACAGTGCAGATATATTATCCCACTCGCTAACTGATGCCCATGAAACTTTATGCTATATCATGCCTTCTAAAGCAAGTTCAGTTCGAAAATCATATCATTGGAAAGGAAATATTCTGTAACAGAAATTAAAAAACTGTTGCCATGCAGTTCGAGGGTAAATATAGCGAAATTGTTAATATCTACGTTTCTAACGTGCCGCCGAAGTGGCTGGATGATTAGCATCACCAGCTACGAAGCTGCTGGCACGTTAACGCCAGGGATCGAATCCTGGTGCGGGATGCTGGCGTCACTCGACTCAGGTGTCTATCCACCCTTCGTGGATCGGTAGGTAAAATAGAGTACCTGGAGTAACACCTGGGGAAGGTAACTGTAGTAACCAGCATTATGCCATGGGGTTGTATTATAGGATATTGGGTAAAAGAAGATAAGCCACAGCCTCAACGGATTTAATTACGGATATGAGCACTGCGGCTAAGCGCCCCAGGGCTTCTGCCCCCACCATTATATTTACCCTTACGTTTCCAAAACCTTTGATAGTTCTAACCCTTTCGCTGCCATTGTAGAGCAGGATACCATTTTACAATAACAATACAAGAATTTATAGGGCTGTGGGAAATCATAACCACCAAGGGCTTCATAAAATATCTTGACTAATAATTTATCTTCTACGTTTTTACCTCAGAAGTTTTCTTAGGTTCACACCAGACAATTGTGTTCATATGGGAGAAATCCAAGACGTAAATGACCATCGCACTAAAATAATTTCCTTTCAGCTGACACACCAATTAAGACACTAAGATTTAATTATTGCAACCTTTCATCATATAGTTCCACGTCGTGTAGGATATGTATCAAGTTTTACTTCACAGAGAACTGATTCCATTTTATATTTAGCTGTGCGAAAGTGAGAAGCCCAAAATGCCTTGAATAATCCTAATACGACCTATCAATGGTTTTCTATAATGAAAAAAATGATATCAATATTCCCAATGTAAATCTGCAATTATTAGCACGTATACTATACTTGGTCTAATATATAATATGTTCCCTGTTATTTACTATCAATAGTAATACTGAAACTTGGCTTCAAAGCAGTTGAAATTTGTCAACAACAGGGTGTGTGTAATTCACTGGGTCGGTCAGGATCAGGTGACGGTTGTGATCATCAGGTTTTTACCCTCCCGGGAGAGAGCTGAGAGCTCATATAGTCCGATCTATGGGTAAAGCCTTGGCCTTCATATACACACACACCCATCTCCTTGTTCAAAGGGGCCAGTAACCACCCGCTTCGTCAGTGAAACTTTTCGCATCCCGAGCAAGGCACGATCCCCTGTCTTAGCAGAGCAGAGCCAGTGAGCGGTGTGTGTGTGTGTGTGTGTGTGTGTGTGTGTGTGTGTGTGTGTGTGTGTGTGTGTGTGTGTGTGTGTGTGTGTGTGTGTGTGTGTGTGTGTGTGAGAGAGAGAGAGAGAGAGAGAGAGAGATCTGGTATTGGAGAGGGACACTGGGATGGAGGATGGTGAGAAATTAATCACTAACTCATTAAGTATGCGTCCTCTGGCCTCTGACTCCGCCAGCTGACGCACACCCAACCGACCTCAGCTATTATCTCTCTCTCTCTCTCTCTCTCTCTCTCTCTCTCTCTCTCTCTCTCTCTCTCTCTCTCTCTCTCTCTCTCTCTCTCTCCTGCCATTTCCCCTCTCCCTTTTCCTCCTGACTCTCCCAAAAGACGCCTACCCTACTTCTTCCTCTAGACCTTCCCAACCTCGTATAATCGTTTCTATTAGCTCTCCCTCTCAAACTTTTTCCCTCCCCCTCGTCTTTTTCTCTTCTATGTAGGTGAGCCCTTTGACAATATTATAAAAACATACAGCCCAGTGTAATCAAGGCTCAATAAAATGGTGGAGGTCACTGTCAAAATAATCATTGAAGTCTCTGTCTGTAAAGAGTGCTCAGGAAATGTTGAAATCATACGTCGACTTTAAACTAAGGAAAAAGAAGTGGATAAATGTCTATCCATGTCTCCATTTCAGCTTTTGGCACGAAGAAGCTGAGGTATTAATACCTTGCCCAAAGGTCTCATGGCCAGTTTGGGAAACGAAAGTGGTTGCGACCTGAGCATCTTTGTGATTTCAGCACCACATTCCCCCCAGCTTATGGATTAACATTCCAGGAATTACCCAAGGAAATTAACATTGATCTCCCCCCTGTAGGGCTGAGCACATTGAAGGGATCATCGCACATGAGATGAATATTATCTGTAAAATGAAGGAAAAACTGAGGAAAAGTCATCATGAACAATGAAATCAATTGTGATATGAACGAAATCATTGTTAGAGTGTAAGTGGGAAGGAGTGAGTTATTGCGTATATGATCGAGAGATCACACCAGCCAGTTACTAAATGTGGCGAATGAAAGAAATTGTATATCAGATCAAAAAATGTCTAAACCAAGAGTAAGAATGGGAAGGGAAATCAATAGGAGGAAGTATGCTTGCCAGGGATATAATGCCATTCCAGGAAAGTCACCAAACATCATTGGACGAATTGGGAAATGTTATTGATGAGGAGTAGAAGCGAGAGGCTGCATCTAGTTGCTATGTATATAAACATGGATTCAAGACAGACATTCTGAGGCTGGAAGGATGGTTTAAGTGTTCCCTTGTATAAGACAATGGCTGAGAGGAGACTGTGGGACGTATTCTCGTTGGCTTAGGAGACTTTGTAACATATCTTTGCAGTATATTATTTAACCGAATGGCTTTCATCCCTTACATCTTTGTGTGTGTGTGTGTGTGTGTGTGTGTGTGTTTTAGGAAGGAGGGATAAAAGGAGGAGAGTTGGGAAGGAAACAGTGGGAAAAACAGAAGGAAAGTAGAAGAGAAACAGCCAGTGATGTATTTTACTGATAAATTCTGATGCACTCGTGGTGGCGTTGTGCACCCTATGCACAGCAACTGCGGCGTCTATCTGGAAGCCAAATTTTTTCTTTCTCCCCTGAACCTACCCGTGGGAAGGAGAAGGGAGTGAGGGATCCCTGAGCTGTGAATGTATGATACTGCATCTGAAGGACCGCTTGACAGAAGCAGTTGCTTACCTGCGGTAGGCAGGTCTGCTCAGCCAAACAGACCGGGGTAAACCCTGGATAGGTAAACATATTTTTTGGTACGCTATAGGTAATCATGGGTCCAGGACACCCAGCTAAAGAAAATTAGAAAAAACTGCATGTGTACACAATTATTTTTATTTAACTGACATAGGACTAAAATGTAATGCATACAGAACATCATATCCGAAAATGGAGGGAAGATTTTGATATTTGATAATTTAAGAAAATAAATGAAAAAAAAAATGTTCTCAGAATCTCTTGAGCAAACAAGATTGCATTTTTAGCCCACCTCTGTGTGTAAATGGTTTATATAAATAGGATATCAGTCTTCTATCTCTCAGATGCAAGGCTGAATTTATTACAGTTAGAGGATTATGATCATTGGGGCACTTATTTCAAGTCAGGTGGCCAAAATTGGCTATACTGTAATGGTAATCATTGGTTTAGAAGAACCACACCTACTGACAGGTAAGTAAGTACTTAGACAGCCGGGCGACAGCTACTTCCCTCGTGACATCTGGGTGCCAAATGCAGCTACACAAGATATCTAGGATGTAGCTTCCCTACAATACTGTAAAAAAAAAAATGGGCCTGTGAGACCCAGATTACCTATCTAAGGCAACGGCAACATTATTAACGCTGATAAATTCTTGCTACTTTCAAATTATTTTATTCAGATCTGCAGGAACTGTCTGAACTAAAAAAAAAAAAGACACAGCTTCCTTCATCCCTTTACGCCTAGAGTCTTCTGTTAGGCTGAAGAAAATGATCTTGAGTTACCAAGACTAATATGAAATGTTACGTCAATGGAAGCAACGAGTTGACCCTCTCATGTTCGGAACAATTCTTATTTTATCACAGCTAACACCAAACGACTTTCTTCAGCTAGTGAGTCACAGAAGCCTGAATGTTCATGCTGTGCCAATAACCCTCTTGTTGTTGAAAGTGGATCAAAGGAACCTTAGAGCTTCTTTATGTTGTTGTTACTTCCTTATAAAAATTATGTTATAAAAGAAAAGAAGCAAAAAACATATAAAAATATTAATATACTGTATATTATGCATAATAAACCGTTGAGAAAGAGGTGCTCACAAGTTGTGTGTGCCTACGAGAATGCGACCATATGCAGGAAGTATAAACCACACGGGGTATGCAGCTGTTGGTCAAATGCAGGAAGTATAAACCACACGGGGTATACAGCTGTTGGTCAAATGCAGGAAGTATAAACCACACGGGGTATACAGCTGTTGGTCAAATGCAGGAAGTATAAACCACACGGGGTATACAGCTGTTGGTCAAATGCAGGAAGTATAAACCACACGGGGTATACAGCTGTTGATCAAATGCAGGAAGTATAAACCACACGGGGTATACAGCTGTTGAGTATTGTTGGTGGGGTTTATGGCCGAGTGCTAATGGCAAGGGTGCAGTAAAGTTCGGATAATAGATGTTCAAAGAATATGAGGTTTTGGTTAGGCAGAGGATTTGTTGATCACATATTTGATCTTAGGTGCTTAATACAGATATTTAAGTGAGTGGAGAGGGGTCAGTTGTTGCGTTGTTACGATTGTCATTAATGTTACTGTTGGTGTTGTTGATGATAATGCCTTCTTCCATTCAGGACTCCTTGTCTCTTGACAAGACAGATTATTTGCTTTGTCTTTGCTTTCTTTCCTGTCTGTCTGTCTGCCTAAGCTCGGAAAGCGATCTAGTCCATGATATCCAAGCAATAGCAACTTTACTAAACGACTCACATCAGTGTTTTCACAGAAAAAAAAAAAGAAATAGTGTAAACATTTCCATTGCTCAATCGGTTTTTTCAGGACCAGAAAATAATAAGTTGTCGATCAACGAAGTGACAGGACACGAAGTTTTAAAATAATTAACTTTAGAAAGTCTATCTATCTATCTATCTATTGCCAGACGCCTCAATCCCGTTTGGGGTGGCCACAAACAAATCGCCTCCAACTCGCCCTGTCCCCCGCCATTTCACTGCCCTGCTCCCAACTCACACCCCCCTCTCTCATATACCTCTCCACCCCATCTCTCCATCTCATCCTCGGCCTCCCCCTCCCTCTTTCCCCCTCCACCTCACTCACATACACTCTCTTCGTCAGTCTTTCACCCTCCATCCTCTCCACATGGCCAAACCACCTCAGTGTGTTCCTCATAACGCTTCCTATCACATCCACATCAACACCACAACGCTCCTTTATATCCTCATTCGTCAGCCTGTCTCTCCATGTGACTCCACAGGCTCCTCTTAAATAACTCATTTCCACGGCTCTCACTCTTGACTTGTGTCCTTCCAACAACGTCCAAGCTTCACTTCCGTACGTTAGAGTTGGTATCACAATACTGTCATGTAGTAACTTTTTCACTTCCATGCTCACTTCCCTGTTTCTTATCACTGCTTTCAAAGAACCAGCAACCTTTCTTCCCTGCTGTACCCTTTCAAGCACTTCACCCTCCAAACCTCCATCCTTACTCATCACACTACCCAAGTACTTAAACGTACTCACATTTTCCAATTCCTCACCATCCAACCTCGGTGTACATTCACTGACTTCACCTCTCTCAAAGACCATCACTTTACTCTTCCCTACATTCACCTTTAGATTCCGTTTCTTACACACTCTCTCAAACTCATCCACCAAGCCTTGCAGCTCCCCTTCGTCTTCACTCAACAACACAGTATCATCTGCAAACAACAGTACAGGGAGTTTCCAAACACTATCCTCTCTCACCAGGGCCACTCCTACATCCACTACCCTACCTTGTACCTCTTTTATTACCCCATCCATGTACAGATTGAACAACCATGGAGACATGACACATCCCTGTTTCAAACCAACTTTCAAAGAGAAAAATTCACTTAGTTCACCATCCACACGCACTGCAGCCTTCGCACCATCGTACATACTCTTCACAGCATTCAACAACTTCCCATACTCCATATATTCTTAACACTTTCCACAATCCTAGTCTATCCACCCTGTCATATGCTTTCTCCATATCCATGAAAGCCGCATACAACTTCTTTCCCTTCTCTAGAAACTTTTCCACTAAAGATCTGAGAATGAATATCTGATCTACACAACCTCTTCCCTTCCTAAAGCCTCCCTGTTCTTCTCCAACTAATTTCTCTGTTCTTTCTCTAACTCTATCAATAAGTATCCTACCATACACTTTTCCTATTATACTAAGAAGACAAATGCCCCTATGATTACCACACACTTCTTTTTCCCCTTTTCCTTTGTACAAGGGAATAATTATACCTGACTTCCAATCCTCCGGGACTCTACCTTCCTCCCAGGCCAATCTGCACATCTTCCACATCCATTCTACTACTATCTCTCCCCCATGCTTCAGCATTTCACCACACACTCCATCAATTCCTGGGGCTTTCCCTGATTTAACTTTCTTCATTGCTTCCACAACTTCTATCCTACTGATTTCTTCCTGTCTTCTCACCTTCCTCCTCACCTTCTGTTTTCACAGAAAAAAAAAGAAATAGTGTAAACATTTCCATTGCTCAATCGGTTTTTTCAGGACCAGAAAATAATAAGTTGTCGATCAACGAAGTGACAGGACATGAAGTTTTAAAATAATTAACTTTAGAAAGTTTATCTATCTATCTATCTATTGCCAGACGCCTCAATCCCGTTTGGGGTGGCCACAAACAAATCGCCTCCAACTCGCCCTGTCCCCCGCCATAGTGTAAATATTTCCATTGCTCAATCGGTTTTTTCAGGACCAGAAAATAATAAGTTGTCGATCAACGAAGTGACAGGACATGAAGTTTTAAAATAATTAACTTTAGAAAGTCAACTCAAATAAATCAACTGGCCCAGATCAGATATCTCCTCATATGCTGTGTGAATGTTACTGACAGTTATCCTTCCCTATAACTAAAATACTCAATAAATCATTAATTGAATATAGAGTACCTAATCCATGGAAGCTCACTAATATATCATTTATCTTGAAAAAGAACGACAAAAAACGCACAACAAATTACCCTCCAGTAAGCCTAAAGTCAGTACTATGAAATTTTTTGGGGAAAAAATGTGAGATCTCAAATAACCATATTCCTCATTAAGTATAATCTTTTAACAGATTATCACCATGGGTTTCGGAGTAACGATCATGTTGAACAAATGTGCATGAATTTTTTACAAACATATACGATAACTGGGATGCGAAAATGCCGTCGGATGTCATTTACCTAGATTTCCAGGAGGCGTTTCTTCAAGTCACCCATCTAAGACTTCTAGAGAAATTAAAAGCCCACGGCAAGTCAAACCAATTATATTCATGGACTGGTGATTGGTTAACGAATCTCAAGCGGCGTGTTGTGATAAATGGAGAATCGTTATATTAGCAAAAGGTAACAAACGGAGTCCTAAAAATTTAGTTTTAGTACCAGTTCTTTTCACTACAGTATTTATGTCAGGGATCTAGAAAGTGGACTCTCTTCTAAGGTAGTGCAAACACCTAAAAAACTGGAGGTCAAGTAATTTAGAGGAAGTAAACCATAGCACTAGTTGAGCAGAAAGTACTCCCAAGGTGGACAGAAAGCCAATGACCGGGAGAGCTTGAGCCCCTGTTTCATCAGCCCTCGGGACTAGCTTGAGCTCCTGTTTCATCAGCCCTCGGGACTAGCTTGAGCTCCTGTTTCATCAGCCCTCGGGACTAGCTTCTGACCATTCCCCTTTGCTGAACTTTTTCATTGTTTCAGTAACAGCCAGTAGGCAGGCATGCTCTTCAGTACAAGTTCCTCTAACTGTCAACACCAAATTACGTGCACATTACACACTACATCAACGAGCCTCGGTGTTCCCAGGGAGGGTACCATCAAAACTCTTATCGTCCGCCCCTCTCCCGGTGATGACCAAGCGAGATGCTAGAAACCACTCTCTGACTCGCTTCTTGTTCATTTCTGCAACATGCGCAGCCTTTTCTCTTTTTCTCTATCGAACACCACCTCCTCCTCCAAACCTCACCTTCTCATCCTCACCAAGAGTCAGATGTCTGATAACAAACCCTTCTCTGTATCCTCCTGCTTTCTCGATACTCATTACAAAGTCAAAAGTGTCTGTTGTGTATATGATGGAAACAACATATCGTGCTCTTGTGTTCCAGAACTTGAATCTTCAGAATTCTCTACTCTCTGACTTCGGCTATCCTGTCACTGATTCTCTGACTAAATATATCTATGCTGTTTATCCATTAATTCTACTGACTATGAAAAATTCTTCGACTATCTTACATCTGAGATGGAACACATCCTCTCAATTTCTCTTTTCTCTGATATCTACATTCCAGGAGATTTTCATGTTCACCACCACCTTTGGCTCTTCTCTCCTTTCACTGATCCACCTGATGAACAAGCCTATATCTTTTCTATGTTTAACGACGTAGAGCAACTTGTGCAGCACCCAACTCGTATCTCTGACCATCTTGTGGTGAGTTCCAACATTATGGTGATATTTTCTCAGGCATGGAAGGATACATTCCTTTCTTATATTCTGTGACTAATGAAAAAAGAAAAAAAACTTGGCTTAATCATGTTTGGTCTAATGCTGTCTACAACAGGGAGAAGGCCTATAAAAGGAACCGGAAGCAACCCAGCCCTGAATCTCACCTCTTGCATGTTTCTACCCTGAATTGTGATAAGTCTGTTCTTCACTCTGCTAAAAATAATCTAATTCGTACTAAATGCTCTGAACTCTCCAAGTCAAATTCTTCCTGCTCCTTTTGGCATCTTGCCAAAAATCTTTCTAATAAGTTCACCTCGTCATCTTTTCCTCCTCCTATCCACTCTGATGGCTCTGTAGCTGTTTCTCCCACTGATAAAGCAAAACTCTTTGCTCAGACTTTCTCCGCCAATTGTACCTTAGACGACTCAGGCGCTCTTCCTCCATCACTTCCCCACTCTGACTTCCTCATGGCTGACATTAAAATTTTTTCAGATCATGTATTTTTTGCCATCACTGGCCTCAGTATTAACAAGGTACAGTATATGGGCCTGATGGGGTCCCTCCTGATGTCCTCAAGAACTGTGCTTCAGTGCTTACACCTTGCCTAGGTAAACTCTTTTACCTTTGTCTGCTAACTTGTACCTTTCTTTCTTGCTGGAAGTTTGCCCTCATTTAGCCTATCCCAAAGAGTGGTGACCATTTGCAGTCATCTAACTGTCGTCCAGTTGCTTTAACATCCTGTACTTCAAAAGTTTTAGGTCTATTCTGAACAAAACAAAAATCTAAAGCACCTTTCCAATCATAACCTCTTTGTCAGTAAGGTGCAGTCGGGGAAACTCCACTGGCTGGTGGCACAGGGTCCTCCCGGTCGCCATCAAGCAACTGTGCCAGCAGCGACTATTGCAATTTCCAATAATGTTCGTCAGCAGAGGAGTGAAAGTGTGGCCTTATTCCTCACCAACATCTGCGGTCTTAGCACAAATTTAAACTCAGTTCATTTTTTCCTTCGGTCCATATCCCCTTTGGCCCTTTTCCTCACAAAGCCACAAATCTCATCCTCTTCTGATATATCCCCGTTTTGTTTTCCTGGTTACCATCTCCTCACAAACTTCCGTAACGAGGGCGGCACCTGTTGATATATCAAATCCCAATATGCAGTTGACACAATTTTAAGCTTCACTTCATCCGGTTTTGGTTACTCATTGTGTAAACTAAATTGTCAAAATATTACCAAATATATCTGTGTAGTCTATCGCTCCCCCAGTGCTTCTTCGGAACCCAGTGAATTTGATTCCATATCCACACAGTTGAGTAACTTTAACCTTGCCCTTAGCACTGAGATTACCATAATGGGTGATTTTAACATACATAATGTTGAATGGGTATTGCATTCTGCCAGGACTGATGACGCTGGTCTAGAGTGCGAGCCGTTTGCAAAATCGTTTAATCTCACCTAGCTGGTAAAGCAACCAACCAGACTACCTGATAATCCTGACCATAACGCCCATCTCTTGGATTTATTCTTGACAAATAATCCAGATCAATACAGAATAAAGGTACTGTCACCACTTGGATCCTCTGACCACAATCTCATCAAAGCTTCATTAGTTAACTCCGCACACCTCCCTGTTCTGAACCTGTCAGGGTGACCCGATGGCACTTTGATAGGGCAAACTAGGATGGATTTAGAAATTATCTTGCTGACATTCCATGGCAGTCTTTCTTCTCTAGTGATCGCAATCCTACCCAGTCCCACATTTGCGACTTAATATTAGCTGGTATGGATTTAATCATAATAAGTCAACAGTTCACAAAAAGATCGAACTCTCCAAAATGGTTTGAAGGCAACTGTGCCAGAGCAACAGCCCAAAAGTCATTATCATATAACTCTTACTTAAAAAAAAAAAAAAAAAATCTGAATCACTCTCAAATCAAAATTGCTAGAAATCATGCAAAAGCTGTAATAAATCTAGGTAAATCAAACTTTCTTCAAAAGTAAGCATCAAAACAACAACCCTAATGACAATGGAATATTCTGGTCAACTCTTAATTATTTCAGTAATAACTTTAACAAGTCATCATCCATTCCTCCTGTAAAATCTTTAGATGGCAACACTACAAACAACCCGCGTGGGAAAGCAGATATTTTTGCCAGTACATTTACCAGAAATTCTACCATGGACGATGCCAGCCAGAACGTCCCAGTACTAGAACTTGACTTTCCCGAAATTGTTGCAATTAAAATACAGACAAGATACGTAAAATCCATCCTAGACAATTTACCTACCAACGGAGCTCCAGGCCCAGATGGAATTCCGCCAATTGTTTTGAAAATGTGCTCCCCTGAACTTGCCTCTGTTCTAGCTAAATTATTCAGACTATGCATACTTCTTCATTCCCAAATTCATGGAAAGAAGCCAATATCCAACTAAGTCCAAAGAAGGGAAGTTCCTCTGACCCCTCTCATTACAGACCAATAGCTGTCACATCTTCTCTTGGTAAGGTATTTGAAACTTTAATTAATAAGTACAATGTTAAACATCTTGAATCTAACAACTTAATTAGTGAGAGAAAATATGGTTTTTGCCACGAAAGATCCACCATTGACATGCTCAATCTCCTGACTCATACCATCCATCAATCAATTGACCTACATGGAGAAACTCATGCAGAAGCCCTTGATATTTCTGAAGCTTTTTACAGAGTATGGCACCGTTCCCTGCTGTCCAAACTCCCTTGCTATGGACTAACGTCTTTTATTCCTTTGATTTCCTCACATCTCAATGACAGGAAAATAAGAGTAAAAGTAGATTATGTATATTCCAATTCCCACTCTATTAATGACAGTGTGCCGCAGGGATCAGTTCTGGTGCCAACCCTGTTCCTGGTTCATATTAATGATCTCTTATCTGTCACCCACAATCCCATTCACTCATATGCAGATGACTCAACACTACATAGTTTATTCACACTCAGACACCCATCTACAAAGTCTAATAACTCTACCTCTCAACTCAGTACAGCCATCTCCATAAATCAAGACCTATCTACGATCAGTGAATGGGGACAAAACAACTTTGTCTCATTTAATGCTAGTAAAACTATATATATACAATTTACTAATAGGCAGGTATTGCCTGATTCGTATATTACCTTCAGTGCTACTAATATTTCCATCTCCAAAAGTATTGAAATTCTCGGCGTCTCACTTAACAATGTCCTCAGCTGGACCTCTCATGTTAGACCACTTGCTAAAACCGCCTCGAAGAAACTTGGATTATTGTACAGAGTCCGTAACTTCTTCACTGACGAGCAGTTAGCTATAATTTATAAGAGTCATGTGCGCTTTCAGCTTGAGTATTGCTCACTCTTGTAGAATGGATGTGGAGTGGTTGCATTAAAACAACTAGACAAATTTCAGAACAAAGCTGTTAGAATTATTAACAACCCTGCCATTACAAATAAACTACCTCCCCTGCTGTTAAGAAGGAATGTTGCCTCGCTTGCATTATTTTACAGATATTTTTATGGCAAATACTCAGACGAAGTTGCATCCATGGTGCCACCTCTCCATGCCTTCCCTCGTGCTACACGGGCATCTGGTAGCACTCATGACTGGAATGTCACTCAGCCATATTGCAGAACTTCTGCCTGTCAGAATTCTGTCATTCCCCGAACTGCATCCCTTTGGAATTCGCTTCCCAAGAGTTGTTTCCCTCCCAACTTCAACCTACAGCTATTCAAGTCTAACTGTTACAGATATTTTATGAACAGAGGACACCAGTAATATGATGTGTGGATTACTTTTTTTTTATTCATTTGTTTCCTTCCTTTGTTCTGTTATTAAAAAAAAAAAAATGTTCTTGACATCTCAAAGACTTTCGATCAGTCTGATATAAATCTTTAATTTCCAAACTGCCCTCTCACGGTTTCTATCCTTCTAGCTCTGCCTTCATCTCTTGCTTCCTCTCTGGTTGTACTTTAGCTGCTGTTGTAGACGGCCACAGTTCTTCTACAACTATTAATAGTGGTGCTCTTCAGGGCTCTGTCCAATCACTAACTCTGTTCCTTGTATTCCTCATTGATCTTGTAAGCTTTAAATCTAACTCTATCCACTCACACGCTGATGACTCCACTCTTCATCTTTCCATTCACTTCCCACAGCGTTCATCTCAGCAGTTACTTCAACAGAGCATGAGAGTGTTGCACACCTAATATATGACTTGGCTCATATCTCTGACTGGGTAAAATTAATCTTGTTGCTTTTAGTGGATCAAAAACTCAGTTCTTACATCTTTCAGCCCAACATAATCTTCGGGAGGAGTATCCTTTAATTTTTAACAATATTCATCTCGATCCTGCATCTTCTCTAAACATACTTGGTGTTTCATTCTCTCGGGAATTATCTTGGAAAGATTATACTACCTCTCTTGTAAAATCTGCTTCCCAGAGATTAGGTTTGCTAAGCCAACTCCGTGCCTTCTTTACCCCAGCACAGTTCTTGACTTTATACACTGGTTTTATTCGGCCCTGTATAGAGTACAACTCTCATGTGTGTGGAGGCTCCCCACATGCAACTCTTCTCGACAAGGTGGAACCAAGGGTTTTCATCTCATCAACTCTTCTCCTCTTACTGGCTTCCTTCAACCTCTTTCTCTTCTCAACACTGCTGCATCTTTATGTCTTTCCGTCGTTATTTCAGTGGTCACTGATCCTCTGAAGTCTGTTTGCATCCCTCTCCCACTACGGCGGGCGTGTAATGCCCGTCTAGCAACAAATTCTTATCCCTTTTCTATCCAACTCTCCAATGCAAGAGATAACCGATATTCCCGACCCTTCATGTATGCAACAGGTCAACTCTGGAACTGTTTCTTTCTGTCTGTATTTCCTACTGCCCATGATCTACAGTCTTTCAAGCATAGTGTGTTCAGGGATATCAAATGAACGGATCTTGAATTTGGCTCTCTCTTATCTTGTTTTTTTTTTTTTTTTCTAGGAGCACACAATTTTGCAGGTTGCTGGACTTTGATTCCTTCTTCTTGCATTAAAAATATTACGAAAGCAGACTGAATCTATACAAAACGGCCTGGATAAGTTATTTATAAAAAAAAAATAAATAAATAAATAAATTGGAGTGAAATTGGTAGATGAAAATTCAGTCGATAAATGTACGTAATGACCTTTGGCGACAAAATGTTATATATGAATATCACATGTTCGATACTCTACTGACGGATATAAAGAACTAGAAGGATTTAGGAGTTTTATCAGCAACGACCTTAAAGACTGTGAACCGTGTATAGCAGCCTGAAACAACCAAATGATATGTTCAGCTTCATGGAAAGGAACTTTGATCATGAAACGCTTGATGTTATTTCTAAGCTTTTTACGCCATTAATTAGACCGCGCCTAGAATACTTTGTGCTGTAGTGGTACTTGAATCTCATTATGGATGAAGATAGGCAAAACAGAGTGCAGAGCAAAACCAGAAAAATGATTCCATCGCCGCGAAATTTACCCTACGAAGAGCGAAGAAACTAAATATGTTTTCTGTGAAATAGCAGCGACCCAGAGGAGATCTAGAATAAGTATTTAAAATCCGTAACAAGTTTAACGATGTTAAAAAAACGATAATTTGTTAGTAATACAGAGTGATACTTGTACTGTGACTAGAAATGATGTAATGAAAGTCCAAATGATGGGATGCAACACTAGTATATAAATAGGGAAAAACCTACTTTAATATTCGCGTAGTGGAACAATAGAATAGGCTACCAGCAAGAGCAATTAGTGCAACACCTACTAATACACTTAAAATTCGGCTAGAAAAGTATTTTGAGACTATAGGCTGTAATTAACTTAGTGTTGTTTATTTCCAGGTTGAGGTGATGCTGACGACTGCGAGACGTGCGATTAATATCTTGAACATTTGGGGGCTGTTTGCTTCTTTTTTACAGAACTGTAGAGCAGAGATTACGTAGTGCATACCCGATCCACTTTTCTCTCTTCTTTAAAATTTCCAAGCATATTCTCTCTAACAAGAATGAATTTTTTTTTTTTTAATACTTTTTCCTGCTGGTTTAACCTAATAGCGTAGTGGGTGGGAAGAGCCTTCCTCTCATTTAATCTTTTGTTTTATAGTCTGGTTAGATCTTAGTAGAATTAGCCTTTTTTTTTTCAAGCAGATAACCTCGTCATAGATCAACAGGCCTCCTGTTATATCTACGTCCTATGTTTCTCTCTCTCTCTCTCTCTCACTCTCTCTCTCTCTCTCTCTCTCTCTCTCTCTCTCTCTCTCTCTCTCTCTCTCTCTCTTATTATCGCATTATCGCAGGCTATATAGTTTTTCTTGGTGTCTGTGCGAGTGTGTGTGTCTGATGCTAAAATATCTCGAAACGTTGTGGGAGAATTTTCACCATACTTTCAGGAAATAGCAAGGATGTGATGTGCAGATAAAAAAAAAATAAAACTGCATCAGTGGTAGCTGGGGGAGCTCACCAGCCACTCACTCGATGTAGTGCCGATCTTGAGTGCCTGTCTTTTCCTCTCCTTCTTTCTTTTCCTCCTACCTCTTCTGTCTTTCTTTCCTTCGTTCTTTCCTTTTCCTTCTGTTTACTGATGACTCAACACTAAGTGACAAGCCAAATGGTTTCCCGTACACCAGGAAAACATTTGCTACTTTGGGTAGTAACCATATAACCAAATTGTGGCGCCTCTTGGTATAGTGGGTAATTAGGGTGTTCCAGTCGGATTGAGCCAGTGCTGGTTTATGTCCACGGGGTGGTTGGGGTTTATTGCTCACGTAATACCACTCAGGGATGGATGAGGCTAGTCACTCTCATCTTAAATGTCAGGACCAACTTGCCTAGCCCCGGTCACTTACGCTACCCATGGGGCAACACTGGATTAGATGATGGTGATGGTGATGTGCAGAGGCATATTACATTTGGTGAGGATTTAATTAAAGGCAACCGAATGCCAGCAGCTATATATAGATATTTTTATTATGGATGACTTTTTGCGAGACTTCTTGTTCGTATGTTTTGTTAGTTGTTTTCCGTGGAGGGGCACTAACCCACCGCCAACCCATTGTTGTCACTTGGGGAACACGTGTTGGTTGGTTATAAGGTTACCACCCAACGTTGTATATGATTTCCAGGTTTACAGGAAATCACTTGGCTTGCCACTCAATGGAGAGGTACCTCCAAAACAGGGTACAGCTACACTAAATGGGTGGATGGTGGGCGCCCCCACCTAGCAGAGTTTGGGAAATGAGAGAAAAATTAGTTGGAGAAGAACAGGAGGTTTTAGGAAGGGAAGAGGTTGTATAGATCCGATATTCATTCTTAGGTCTTAGGTCAGCGTTTCTTAACCTTTTCCAACCTCAGCACCCCCTGCATTAAGGCCGCACAGTCCAGCACCCCCTTACATCTGGTTACTGGGACTACATTTGCCACACTGCTACAGTTACTACAGTACTACAAGGATAAAGTAAATTGAAGTATTCCTTGACAAATTATTTTATACATTCTCCAAATATAAAGATCAACGATGCCAATGCTAAGCAAAGCCAATACATGTTGCATTTTCCAGCACCCCCTAAAATTGACTTCAGCACCCCCAGGGGTGCTAGCACCCCAGGTTAAGAAACGATGTCTTTGGTGGAAAAGTTTCTAGAGAAGGGAAAGAAGTTGTATGTTGCCTACATTGATTTGGAGAAAGCATATGACAGGGTGGATAGACAAGGATTTTGGAAAATATTAAGAATATATAGAGTAAATGGGATGTTGTTGAATGCCGTGAAGAATATGTAGGAGGGTGTCAAGGTTGCAGTGCGTGTGGATAGTGAACCAAGTGAATTTTTCGATTTGAAGGTTGGATTGAAACGGGGATGTTCCATGTCTTCATGGCTGTTCAATCTGTACTTGGATGGGGTTATAATTATGAGATACAAGGTAGGGCAGTGGATGTTGGAACGGCCCTAATGAGAGAGGGCAGTGTTTGGAAACTCCTGTTTGCAGATGATACTGTGTCTTTAAATGAAGACAAAGGCGAGCTGCGAGGCTTGGTGAATGAGTTTGGGATAGTGTGTAAGAAACGGAATCCAAAGGTGAATGTAGGGAAGAAAATAATTATGGTCTTCCAAAGAAATGAAGTCAGTGAATGTACAGTGAGGTTGGATGAGGACAATATGGAAAATATGAGTGCGTTTAAGTACTTGCGCAGTGTGATGAGTATAAATGGAAATTTAGAGGGGTGAAGTGCTTGGAAGGGTACAACAAGGAAGAAAGGTTGCTGATTCCTTGAAAGCAGTGATAACAAACAATGAATTGAGCATGGAAGTGAAAAAGTTACTGCATGACTGCATTGTGATACCAACTCTAACGTATGGAAGTGAAGCTTGGACCTTGCTGGAGGGACAGAAGTCAAGTGTGAGAGCTGTGAAAATGATCTATTTGAGAGGAGCATGTAGGGTCAAATTGAGAGACAGGCTGACAGATTAGGAAGTGAAGGAGCATTGTGGTGTGCATGTGAATGTGATAGAGAGCGTTAGGAAAAATACACTGAGGGAGTTTGGCCATATGGAGAGGATGGAGAGCGAGAAACTGACGAGGAGAGTGTATGTGAGTGAGGTGGAGGGCAGAAAAGGGAGGGGGAGGCCAAGGATGAGATTGAGGGATGGAGGAGAGATGTATTTGAGAGAGGGTGGTGTGAGCTGGGAGCATGGCAGTGAAATGGCAGGAGTGCGATGTCGTGATGGCATTGCGTGAAACAAAGATAAAAGGGTATGAAGTGGAGTGGGAGGGTGTAAAATGTGTAAGATCGGGCATGAATGGGCGAGGAAGATGCAAGGAACGAGATGCTTTGTTGATGAATGAGGTGTGGCAGAATGGAATGAGAGATTACAAATGTGTCAGCTCGAGATGTATGCATGTCAAGTTCAAGTCCGAGAAGATGAATGTGGCAGTGATTGTATCGTATGCACCATGTGATGAAAGGACTGAGAGTGAAAGAGAAAGACAGATTTTGGCATGAGCTGGATGAAGCAGTGGGAAAATGCCCATGAGCTATAAAGTGATTATAATGGGTAATATGAATGGAAGAGTAGGCACTGGTCCTGATGATGACATAACTGGTTGTAATGGAGTACTTGGATAAAATAATAATGGGGAATGACTGAAGGATATGTGTCAGGAAAGGAGGTTGTTCATTTGTAACTCGTATTTCAAACACAAAGATGCATATAAATATACTGTACATAGTGTGGAGGGAACAGGGCTTGTGTTGAAAGGAGCCTGATTGATTACGTGCTCATAGAGAGGTCGATGCTGGAAATGGTTGTTGATACGATGGCCGTGAAAGGACGATGTGGAGGTCTGTCAGATCATATGATTGTGGTATGCAAGATCAAGCTGAGAGGAGTGATGTAGAACAGGAGGGAAAGGATCAATCAGGGAGAAAGATTGAATCGGTAGACAGGCGGCCTGCAGTCCTAATGGATCCAGGATCGAATCCCGGCTGGGGCAGGGAACAGTTTAAGAATTCGAATTTCCTAAAAGCAGCCTTTCCTGATCTACCAGATGACCCGCCGACATGTCGTAAAAATACGCCTGCTAATACCAATACACCAGTCCTGTATGAGACAGCCCTAGCATGTATTCAATATGGATGGTGGGTGTTAGTGCCGAAGTGGTGACATGTGGAGATGTAGGAGGACTACTGGGCCTTGGGATAGGTCACTGCCCCAAAAAAACAGGCCCTGAAGCCTTTGCCCGGAGTCGGACACGTAAAAAAAAAAAGAAAAAAAGAAAGAAATGGCAGATGAATACAGGACCAAAGTAGGGGAGGAATTGGAATAAGTGAGTAGGAATGAAATGGATCTGGACAGCCTGTGGAATGCATATAGGGACTGCTTAGTTAAGAATGCTAAAGCAGTGTGATGTGCCAAGAGTAACAACAAAGAAAAAAGGTACCGCACAGCATAGTGGGATGATGAGGTTAAGATAGCGGTGGAGGAAGAAGTGGCTAGAGTGGTTACAGGCAAGGGTTTATTTGGAATAAGAACTGAATATACTGAGTGCAAGAAGCAAGTAGAGACTAGTGAAGAGGAATAAGATGGAGGTAAATGATGATCTAGAAAGAAAAATGAATACAAATTACTCTGAAAAGAGGAAGTTATTCTGGCAAGAGGTGCGGAAATGTAGAAGTGAAAGAGGAAAGAAATACAAAAGTGTAACGAATATATGTGGTAGATTATTAACCCACGAGGATGAAGTAAGGACCAGATGGAAAGAATATTTTGAAAGTCTGATGAATGAGAGCCACTGTAAACATTAATGGTTCTAAGGGTGTGCACAGAAGGAATGCAGGAAACGTGACACTCGCACAGGTGAAGTATGCTATGAAAAAGCTGAAAAATGGGAATGCAGCTGGGGTTGATGAAGTGTATCAAGAGATGATTAAGTGTAGTGGAGAAAACGGAATGAAGTGCTTGTTGGAAATACGTAAGAAGGCTTGGGTGAATGATACTGTGCCAGCAGAGTGGATAAAGGCTGTGATTGTATCCCTGTACAAAAATAAACGTGATTGAAGCGAGGGCAATACTTATCGTGGCACACGTTTATGGAGTGATGTGGGGAAGATATATGGAAGAATTATCATAGAGAAAGTAAGAGAAATATAAGTCCTAGTGAGTGATCTAGAGGGTGGCTTTAGGGGTGGCAGAGGATGCGTGGATCAAATATTTGCAGTGATACAGATAGTTGAGAAGGATTATGAGAAGGACTATAAGGTGTTTATGGTAATGATGGATCTGGAAAAAACATAGGACAAAGTAGACAGAGAAGGATTGTGGAAGGTTTTGCGCATGCACAATGTAGATGGCAAGCTGCTAGGTGCAGTCAAGAGTTATTGTGATGGTAGCGAGAAATGTGTAAATGATTCATCTAAGTGAATGGTTCACGATCCTTGTGGGCGTGCGACAAGATTGTGTGATGTCCCCATGGTTGTTCAATATATATATGGATGGGGTGATGAGAGAAGTAAAAACACGAGAACACGAGTAATGGAGTGAGGGATGGCGTTGATAATGAATGGTGATGGATGGAATATCTGATGATTGTTGTAGCTGATGATACAGTGCTACTTGCAAATACCGAAAAAGAACTTGGTAGGCTAGTGCAGAGTTTTGTTGATGTCTGTGAGCGTCGTGCCTTGAGAGTAAATGTAGAAAATAGTAAAGTGGTGGTAATTAAGAGAGAAGGTGACCCCCAGTGTAATGTTACAGTGGATGGAGAGAGACTGGAAATGGTGAGAGTCGTCAGATACCTGAGTATAGTGATAGAAGAGAGAGGAAAATGTGCAAAAGAAGTAGAAAGCAGAATGATGCAAGGAGGGAACGTAGATGGTGCTATGGAGGCCTTGATATGGTTGAGTGTTGCAGTTGCACAAGGCTTACATGAAGGAGAGTTCGTGCCAACTTTGTCATATGGGTGTGAGACTATTGTGTGGCATGAAAATGAATAGTCAAGAGTGACAGCAATGGAGATGGGACTGCTGAGGAACGTATGTGGAGTACAGTGAGTGGATAGGATCCAAAATAATGTAAGTCGTGAAAGATACAGAGTGATGAAGTCTGTAGACAACAGAGCAGAAAACAGTGCACTGAAATTGTATGATCATGCGAAGAGAATGGATAACAGTAGAGTGCTGAAAAAGGAATATCTGAGAGAATTTGAAGGAGGGAGGACGCGAGGTAGGCCAAGGAAAAGGTGGAGGGATGTGGTGGATGAGTATGTTTTGAAGGGAGATATGGACGTCGGTGAAGCTAAGGGACTGACAAGAGATCGAGCTGGCTGGCTGGATGTTGTAAGAAGTGCATGTTTAGGGATTTGGCACCCTTTTTAACGTGACAGCATTCGGATTGACTCTATCGGATACGTTTATGTGAAGCTACAGAATATGGTGAAAGTTTTTTGGCATATCAGATAGAGCCAGTATTCCGGGGGCTTGAATGATGAGTGAATGTATGTGTGGCCCATTGGACTGAACCTAGGCTGTCTAGATGTTGCTACTCCTGAACCTGCCCTAAGGTGGGAAAGTAGGTCTGGATGATGATGAGTATCCATTATGTGTAAATAATTTTGTTTTAACATTTTTTTCACATTCCCTCTCTTGTATTTCTCTTGAAAAGTATTCTTGAAGCTTACATAAAAATAATGTTTTTTTTTGTTTTTTTTTCAGTTTCCCCCTGTAACGGGGGGAACACAATCTGGCCGCACTATGGGGTGGTGCTACCACTCTGTGGACAGGTTGTGTTAGAAAATATTCTGCCACCGTATTCCCTGCTTTCCGTAAAAGGCAACAATGAGGGACGGGGTGGGGGGATTAGGGACCTCTTCCTCTGTATTTTTAGTATCTGCAATGAGACAGGGCAGAGAAAAGGAAAGAGGATTGAGTTATCCCCGAACCTTGAGGAATGGGGCTATGAATATGCGTGGCTGCAGTACGATTGAGGCTAAAAGGGAGGAGATTGGGAGAATGTTTGTGAGAAGAAAGTTGGATGTGTTAGCATTGAGTGAAACAAAGATAAAAGGGAAAGGTGAATCTAACTTTGGAAGTGTGACTTGAAGGATGTCAGGTGCTGATAGAGGAAGAGCGAGAGAAGGAGTGGCCTTGTTAGTGCAGCAGTGTATGCTTGAATGGAAGGAGGTGTCATCGAGACTGGATGAAAACGATATTTGAAGGTGAGTTGTGGGTATTTTTGAGTGCATATTTATGGGCCTGGTAGTGAAAGGGATGGATAAGAGAGGGCGTCTTTCTGGAAAGATGTTGATGAGTGTCTGCAGACTTCTGGAGCAAATATGAATGTGGTAATGACGGGAGATTTGCATGCCAGAGTGGGAAATGTAGCATTTGAAGGTGTAGTTGGAAGAAATGAAAATTGGGAAAGGATGATAGAGATGTGCATTAAGCGAGAGAAAGTGATTGAAAATACCTTCTTTGAGAAGAAATATATTTATAAGTATAAATGGGTGAGACAGGAGGGTGGAAGGGTTGTTGATAGAGCATTGATGGACTATGTGATGGTGTCCAGGAATGTACGATTGTTGGATCTGAGAGTTTTGAGAGGGGAGGGTGGAGGTATGTCTGACCACTACAAGGTGAGGGGAAAGTTGAGAGTCGGTATGAGGCGAGTGAAAGATAGGAGAGCTGGGTGCACCAGGGAGGTTTTGAATGTGAGTTGGACAAAAGAGAGATAATGATGGCATCAGAAGCTGAAAAATCAGTAGAACACAGTAAATGATCAGGAAAATGGCGGTGTGGAAGAGGAATGGCTGTTGTTTAAGAGTGCTGTTGTGGGGTATTTGGAAGAGGTGTGTAGTGTGAGATGAGTTGGTGATGGTGAAAGAAAGGAGAGTGAATGGTGGTGCAAGAAGTAATGTTATCGCTGTAGCTGAGAAGAGACGTGGATCTGAAGTGTGGCTACAGAGGAAGGATGAGGTGCCATATGAGAGGCGGTTAATTGAGAATTTTCATCAGAATAAGAAAATGTTCTGGAAGGAGGTGAATAGGGTGCGAAAGGGAGAGTTTGGGAAGGAAAAGCAAGTAAAAGCAGAGGATGGAAGGATGTTAATTGAGATGGATGCAGTAAGGAAACGATTGGCAGAGTATTTTGAAAGATTATAACCACCACAACTATCATCATCATTATCACCACCGAAATTATACCATAAGTATTACCATAGCAGCCACTACCACCATCTCTGCCCCAGCTACCACTGTCACCCTCACTACGATAACAACGACTATCATTATCACTGCCCCAAAACACCATTGTCACCAACAGTAGGCTACTACAAGTACCAGTCTTTATCGCTACAGCAATTACCTCTATCATGACCACTACCTCAGCTGCCAGTATTGCCACAGCTACTAACGTTACCACCACTACCACAACTGCTATTATCTCCCTTCACTATTACTGTACAAGTACCACTGTCACCATCACTACCACAACTATCACTATCACCCTTCACTGTTACAGGTACCACCGTCGCCATGACATCCACAACTACCACTGTCACCGTCACTACTAAAAGTACAACTGTTGCCATCACACCCACAACTACCACTATTACAGTTAGTACTACAAGTATCACTATCATCATCACTGCCACAGCTACCATTATTACCATTAATACTACAGTACATGTACCATTACCTCCATCACTGCCACAACTACCACTATCACCGTTAATGCCACAAATAACGGGAACTCCATCACTGCCACAACTACCACTATCACCGTTAATGCCACAAATAACAGGATCTCCATCACTGACGCAACTACCACTATCACCGTTAATGCCACAAATAACAGGATCTCCATCACTGCCACAACTACCACTATCACCGTTAATACCACAAATAACAGGATCTCCATCACTGACGTAACTACCACTATCACCGTTAATACCACAAATAACAGGATCTCCATCACTGCCACAACTACCACTATCACCGTTAATGCCACAAATAACAGGATCTCCATCACTGACGCAACTACCACTATCACCGTTAATGCCACAAATAACAGGATCTCCATCACTGCCACAACTACCACTATCACCGTTAATACCACAAATAACAGGATCTCCATCACTGACGCAACTACCACTATCACCGTTAATACCACAAATAACAGGATCTCCATCACTGCCACAACTACCACTATCACCGTTAATACCACAAATAACAGGATCTCCATCACTACCACAACTACCACTATCACCGTTAATACCACAAATAACAGGATCTCCATCACTACCACAACTACCACTATCACTGTTAATACAAGTAACAGGATCTCCATCACTGCCACAACTACCATTATCAGCATTAATACTATAAGTACCATTATCATCATCACTGCCACAACTACCACTATCACCAAACACTACTGTATCTACCACAGACATCATCAGTATACCCTAATGTTTAATATCAGTAACACTTCCACAAGTGTCTTTATTACCAATTGTAACTCAGTTACCAGTATCATTGTCTCTGCTACAACAACCATTATCACCACCACTTCCACAACTAACGCTTTGCAGTTACCGCAGCTACCAATATCACAGCCAATACCACAAATACGAATACTAATATCACTATTGTTACCACATCTTCCTGCATCGCAACAACCGGTAACATGATCACTACTGATAATACACAGCTACCAGTACCATCATTACCAGAACAAACATTATCAGCACTATCATCACTTCAACTAACACAACTACTAGTGTCATGGTTCCTACTAAAGAGACCAACATCATCAGTACTATTACTAAAACTATCACCCTTGCAACATAATGATTCCACGGTTGTACAGATAGAAGCTCTTCTGACAGTGAACATTGTGACCCTTAGTATCCTACGACTCACTCTCTTCTAAATGCAGTTGTTAGCTGCCAGTGAGAGGGTTAATGGTTCCAGTATTAATGGTAACTGTGTTAACTCTCCAAGGACATTATTAGTTTCAGGTCCCTAAAATAACTTCGACGAAGAGGGTTACCTGAAACAGAATTACAGATTTGTCCCGACCATAAGAGTGCAAATATGTGGCATTCATTTTCTTCAGCATCTTTTACACTTAGCAGCATGCCCTGATTATCAGCTGTCAATAATAAATTAGTACTCAGTAAGCACTTGACACTGACATGGCTTGTTTAGTTCAAGCTATCACCAAAAGTACTAACTGAGCTTTGAGCTGGCCCCTTGCTTTCAAATTACGTTTTTTTTTTTTTTTTTTTTTTCGTTTCGGAGTTTGTCGCTCTTGTGCACTTCTGCATCGTCTACTCTCTAGAGTGTCCTCATCCAACGTGTCAAGCTCTTTCATATCTTGCTCCAGACCATATATCCACCTAAATCCTTGTCTCCCTCAAGCCCTCTCCATCCACTGGTTCCCTTCATGCCACGTTACCTAGTCGCTCATCTCTCACCTTTCACGTCTCGCACTTCTCATAGCCCTCACCTATCGCATCCTCTTCACTCATCTCTCACATCCCTAACCTTCCACATACTAGCTCCATCATTTTTCACCTACCATACCACCTTTCACCTTCCTCACCTTTGGCTTCCCTCACTTCTCACCGCCCTCACCTCTCACCTCCCTCACTTTCACCTTCCTCACCTCTCTTCTCACCGCCCTCACCTCTCACCTCCCTCACTTTCACCTTCCTCACCTCTCATATGACTTCCTCAACTCTCACCTCCATCACTTTCACTTTCCTCACCTCTCATCTTCCTCACTTCTCACCTGCCTCACCTCGCATCACTATCACTTTTTACCGTCCTCAATTGTTTCCACTTTCCTTGTCATTTTCCTTCCTCATTGTTTCCCTCACCTGTCACCCTCTCACTTTTTATTCCTTCACCTCCTCTCTTCGACACCTCTCACCCCCTTCCCAACATTTACCTACCTGAGTTCTCACTTTGTTCCCGTGTCACCTCTTTGGCTATCGCTTTTCCCATTTTTCACATACCTCACCCCTCACCCCTCCGCACCGCCTCACTATCATTTATCACTTTCTTCGCCCCTCTGTTTTCTCTGCTTTCATCCTTATTTTTGTCTGTCTTCATATTTTGTTTTAAATTCTTCATTCCTCACTTATTAACTCAAGCTCACACTCATCTCCCTCGCCTTTCACCATTATCGTTCTTTCCTCACATTTTCCATGCAGGCATCTCTTTATTCTTATTTCAACTTTATGTACTCGTTTTTCTTCTCATCTAGTTCTCCTTCAGCTCATTTCTCACTTTCACTTCACCTCCACCCTCAACCTATTTGTTTTTCCATAAATTTTCACGCATCTATTCTATCTCTACTTTCTTTTCATTCTGCTATTCGTACTTAATTCATTCTTCCCCTCTCTCTAAACCTTTTTCATCCCTCTCGTTACCTCCGCCAAGGAGGTTATGTTTTCACCCCTGTCCGTTTGTTTATTGGTTGGTTGGTTGGTTTGTGGGCAAGATTACACAAGAACTACGGGACGGATTTCCACGGAACTTAGTAGAAGAATGGGCCCTGGCCAAGAATACACTCCATTAAATTTTGGTGCGGATCCGGATAAAGGTGGTGATCCAGGATTTTTTTTTTTTTTTTTTTTTAGTTTCTATAACATTGCGAGATAGGACGCTGGCGGAGGTATACTCTCTACTGAGTACCATTCTAGTTTCCTTCATTTTCTTTCCTTTCCTTCAGTTTCTTTACCGGTAACCAAGATCAAATACCTCTTCAGAGGTTAAACCACTCCACTCTGACGAGTTTCTTACACTCTGGAGAGACTTCAAAATGGACAAGGAGATACACGCCTCAATAACCTCTCCCTTATTAGTGGACTGTCATATGTATACTAAAACACCAAGTGAGTGTAAGACTAAAACAAAAACGATCACTCACAGAATGCAACACTCTCTCCCACCAACTGGATATTTGGCTTTGCCCTGTGACCTTCATCTTGGACAGATTACTCTCATATTCCACTTACTTCAAGTTTAATCTGCATAGGATAAAGATTGTTTTTAGCTGACTGTGTCAAGTGACCTTGACTTCTGAACTGTTGTTCTCAAAGACAGTAGGTCAGCCTCTTAGATGATCCTAAATTTATCCACCAAGTTTTATCTTTTAAGATGCACAGGAGGAGTTTTGACCTTGTACGTTGACCCTTCCCTTCCACTGATTATTCTCAAATTTGAATCCCTTCTTGCTTGCCTGATCATTAACACTTCCACTGAGTTTGGGTGAAATAAGATCAAATCTATTTAAGACGACTTTCCCCCGTGACCATAGCGGTCAACCTTTACCTGTTACCTTGACCTTTGATCGATTGCTGTCAAAATGGAATAATTTTATTTTGGCCTTACCCACAACCCTTGGACGAAGTTCCACCAGTTTTGATTAAAATCGAATCAAAACTGAATTAATTTTTAATGCTAGCAATCACACACACACACACACACACACACACATATATATATATATATATATATATATATATATATATATCTATATATATATATATATATATATATATATATATATACAAACAAACACACACACACACACACACACACAGGTCAAATTTTGACTTTGCCCTGTGATTTGATTTTTAAATCGAGTGTTATCAAAATCGAATCTCTTTTCACGCATTCTTGCGCTACTCTCAAGCCTTACCCCAGGATTAGTGTGAACTGGATGACAAAAAAAAAAAAAAAAAAAAAAAAATTACATTGATTATGTTAGATCAGTGTTCTACTTAGCCCTTTGACTTTGACCTTTAACGTATTATTCTACAAACCAATAGGTCTGTACATGGGATTTAACTCCACCTTTCTGCCAATGGGATAAAAACTGTTTGAATTATTCTGTTGCTTCTTATCATCCACCGCATTTGTAATTTTACCCTCACTGCCACCCTGTGGTGGTCAGAGAGTCCTCATCCCAAACCTCTGTATGTTCTCGCATCCAGCACATAATCATCTCATTCTCTAATCCAAACGCATTTAATTAGTTATTGTCTTCCATCCATTCATCTCAACACCCGCCCTTCACGTCACTTGCCATGTATACCTGTGGATCATTTTGTACCTTAAGAGGGTATTGTTTATCACTAATCCCTTCTCCGAACGAATGTCCACTAGAGCACTACCATTCCCATCTACTTCTGCAGGCACACCCCACTCACCAACTACTCCATCTACTTTCACATTCCTTACTTTTCCATTCATATTTCCAGTCAAAAACATTTTCTCACGCATTCCAAACTTTTCGATGCATACTTCCACTGTTGCCCAGAACTCTTCTTTCACTCTGCTTGTACGGTATTCTGTCAGCGCATTTCCACACAGAGAATAGGATTGTATTCCTACTCTCGGTCTAACCAACACAATCCTTGAAGCAACTGATCCACATTCTCTCATATTATCCTTACATCTTTTGCATGCAGCAGTACATGCATCCTCCTTTGCCCTCTCATTCTCACCTACTCCCGCACATATACTCAGCTCATACTCCCACTCTAATATATTCTCACATCACCTTTTGGTCTCAGTCAGTCCACCTACTGTATGTTACATACAGCTGCTTATATATATATATATATATATATATATATATATATATATATATATATATATATATATATATATATATATATATATATATATATATATATATATATATATATATATTATACAATAGTTATTTTACAAAAAAAGGCGACTCAAAACATCTTAGTAACTATCGATTCATTAGCTTATTATCAGTTATTTACAAACTCTTCAATATAGTTCCTACGAACAGAATAGCTAATATGGAATAAAACCAACCTCGTGAACAGGCGGGATTCCGAAGCGGATATTCGTCTAATGATCATCTGCTTACTATGAATCAGCTAATTGAGAAAACTACAGAATCATATAAGCCACTGTGCTTAAGTTTTGTTGATTATGGAAAGGCTTTCGACTCAGTGGAGCATATAGCAACTATAAAGTCATTGTGAGAAAATGGATTAAATGAAAACACTGTAAAACTGACCGAAAACATATATAATGAGGGAGCAGCTTAGGTAAATTACATAAAGACTCGGAAAAAAAAAAAAAAAAAAAACGATTAGAAAGACGTGCGTCAGGGAGATCCAATTTCACCAAAATTATTTACAGCATGCCTAGAAAGCATTTTCAGAAAGCTAGACTGGGAGAACAAAGTAGTAAATATAGATGGGGAAAAGCTAAACCATTTATGATTTGCAGATAACATTTTCATTATCTCAGAAACAGCAGAGACATTGCAAGAAATGTTAAATGACCTGAACAGAGAGTCTCAAAGTAGGGCTAAAGATGAACTGGAGTAAAACTATAGTAATATTTATTCCAAATACACGAAAGAGCATCATCAGAATAAGCGAAGAAATTCTTAAGATGTCGAGAACAACTGTTACTTGGGGCAAATACTAATATTAATGAAAGACCACGATAGCGAGATAAACAGCCGCATTACATTTGTATGGAAAGCTTTCGGTAAACACAGAGACAACATGAAAAGTAGCTTGCCAGTATGTATGGAACGAAAAGTACTTAACGAATGTATAATTCCGGCTATGACCAACGGTTGTGAGACCGGAAAACTGACAAAATCGATGGAAAATCAATTAATCCGGTCCCAAAGGGCAATGGAAGGGTCAATGTTTGGAATATCTTTATGAGACAGGAAAAGATTAACTTGGGCGAGAGACCAGACTAAAGTCTGACAGTATAGAAGTTATAAAAGAACAGAAAATGGAGGTGGACAGGTCCTATAGCAAGAATATGGGATAACCAATGGAGCAAAAGGATGACTGGCTTGACTCCAAGAGATAGTAAGCGTCGCAGAAAAAGGCCAGACAGGAGGTAGGGAGATGAGACACAGAAGTTTGCAGGGGAAACCTGACAGAGACTGGCTCAGTCAAGGAATTCGCGGAAAGCGTTGGAGGAAGGTCTTTGCTAAGCGGTGGACTTGGAATGGGTGTTGCTGCTGCTTACACACACACACACACACACATATATATATATATATATATATATATATATATATATATATATATATATATATATATATATATATATATATATATATATATATATATGCATTTCTTTCTTTCATTTTTTTATTTTTTTTATTTACTTTCATTTCGAACTCCTTGTGCTTCTCTTTCATCATCATTTTTTCGTCTTCTCACCTTCACCTGATTCTTCCATCATTCACCACTCATACTCCTTCCTTTCTTACTTACATGTTTATCAAACGCCCATTTCAATTCTTTCCCCTTTGCCAGTTTTCTATCGTGTTTTCATACCCAACTTTCCCATCCTACGTTTCTTTTTCTTCTATTCCTTCATTTCAATTTTCTACTCATTCTTTCACCTCGTACTCTTTTCCTTCCTCATAACTCTGTCAAGAATCATCTCTACCTGTTCAGTTTTCCTTTCGGATTTGTTTCCTGCAGCCTCTCCTCTCTTCACCTTCCTTTCTCCGCTCTTTCAACTTTTATCGCCCTTCCATTCCGTATTTTATCAACCATTTCTTCTTTTTCTACTCCTCTAGCTCCCCTTCATCACCTCCATCTCCATCCCACCTTCCATTCTTTTCCTTACATCCACTTTCGTATCTTAGCAGTCATTACTTTCTTCATCAAAGTTCTTTCACTAATTATGTTTCAAATCTACCTTAGTAACCTAAAGTTTCCTATCTTATTCTTCCAATCATCTTAGTCTTCTTCCTTCTCCTTCTCATCTTTCCTTTTCTGTCGTTGCTTCATCATCCCCTCGTTTTCTGCCTATCTTCAATCGGTAGAGAGGCAGCCTACAGTCCTAACGGACCCAGGTTCAAATTCCGGCAGGGACAGGGAAGAGTTTAAGGATTTGAATTTCATTAAATCAGGCTTTACTGATCTACCAGAAGCCCCTCCGACATGTCGCAAAAATACGCTGGCTAATACGAATACACCAGTCATGTATGAGACAGCCCTAGCATGTATTCAGTATGGACGGTGGGTGTTAGCGCCGAAATGGTGACATGTAGAGGTGTATGGTATGTAGGAGGATTACTGGGCCTTGAAAGCAGGCTGTGAAGCCTATGCCCAGAGTCGGACACATAAAAAAAAAAAAAAAAATCTTTTTCCTTTTTCCATCTTCATTTTCCATCATTTTTTTTTTTTAATTCTCATCTCACTTCTTGTTTTCCTCTCTCATCTCGTATCATCCATGTTTTGTTTTGTTTTTTACTTTTTTTATTCATCTACCCTCTCCTACCTTCATTTTTTCCTCACCCATTTATCATCTTATTCTGTACTTCTTTTCTGTAGTCTTCTTTTTTCTCCTCTTCCCTTTCTTTTCTTTTGATCCTTCTCTGTCTTCTTACGCAATCTCCCTCCTCTTGCTCCTACTCTTCCTGCGTCTTCCGCTCAGTTTCATTTCCCTTTGAGCATCCTCAGGCCATATAGACCTCCCATTTTCTCTGTCCTCGACCCGCCCTCGTCTAATTCGCTTTCTTTCTTTCTTTTCCCCTTTGCCTTATGCTTACCCCCATTTTTCCATTCCCTCCTTCCCCCTACCCCTTTGCTCTACTTTCTCACTTCATTCCTTTCTTTCTTTGCCCAGTTTTGTCTCTCTCGTTATATCTACGCTTTCTTTTTATTTTACATTGCCTTATTTATCATAATCTTTCATACACCCCATTTTCCTTCCTTTCACTCTTCCTTTTTAATCCCTTCCATCACTTTCCGCCTCTGCTTCCTTGCTCCGTTTTCTTCTCTTTCTTTCTTATCATCCGTTCTTCTTTTTTTACGTTGACCTAAGCTCTTTTCTTTGTTTCTGTTATTCTCACTTTCGTTCATTCTTCTTCATTACCTCCCTATCTTTTTCTACCGTCAACTTTCATTGCCCTCTCCTACCTTTCCTTCCTCCTCCCCGCACAAACCTCGCATTTCTACCCTGTCATATTTGTTCTCGTTGTTTTCTACTCGTCTACCTCCTTCTCTGTTTCCACTAAGTTTTTAAGGTTTCTGTGTTATATAAAATTGTTAGGGTTTAAAATAACTAAAGTTCTGCAGTAAAGTTGAAAGTGCGGTTAGAGAATCTGTTGACTGACAACGGATATTTTCTCACTGTTGGGTGAAATCGCGTACAATTACTGTCGATGGAGGAGCAAGTTTCATTATCGCAGATCTTTCTCCCGACGTTCCTCCATATTTGTATTTATTTCCTTTAATTATATCTTATAGTTCGTACAAACACCTTACTGATGCAAAAGTCTCTATCACTGCAATGCTTGTTTTACCTCCGAGCTCTTGTAAACATTTATCTAATGTGATTAACCGAGAAAATCATGAACTCAAGTAGTCAAGCAAGTCACGAATTAATGATTACTGTGGTTCGGTGGGTAACAGGAGTATCCCAGGAATACCAGAATCTCTTCCTGTTTTTCAGTTTCCAGGCTTTTGTTTGTTCGCTATCTTTCCCTTCGTCAATGAAGCAGATCGACCACTGGCTTGGGTATCCAGATCGCAACTCAGTTTTAAGGATGGTTTGACTGGTGGAGTCTGTTTCTATCCTCCTTGCCCCTGTTCACCCAGAAGCTCGCTTGGTGACCAGGATGTTGTTCACCATTCACTGCTGGTCGTGTTGTAGGGTGACACTGAGACGCTGCAAAAATTGACTGACTTCCTAAATGATCCACGTGCTGCCAAAGCTGACCGTTTGCCTTCATGATCCACGTGTTGCCAAAATCTGACTATCTGCCTTTATAACCATCGTCTTGCCAAAATTGAATGACCTACTTATGACCTTCGTGAAGCATTCTTCATTTCCACTTACTCTCCGTCGTTCCACTTGTCTTAGTCCATTATCTCTCTTCTTTTATCTCCTCGCAATTATAACTTTGATTTCCTTCATTCCTTCTATATCGGAACTTCCTCTTAACCCACTTGCTTTCGTCTAACCATTGCATCACTCCATCGTCTCCTCTTCAGCTCTATCTTTCCATTTCCCTTATCTCTTTGAGTATATATTTTTTCCTCTTACCTTCAAACCACCTCTTCGTTTTCTTTTCCTCAAATAATTGCTCTTCGTCACATCTTTCCATAACATCACTCCCTACATCATTGTATTTTCCTTTGTACTTTTACTTAAGTTTGATTTCTTTTTTTCCCTTTCAACACCCCGTCTATTCTAATCAGATTTCATCAGTCTTGTCCTGCTTATATTTTCATCTTATTGTTTCATTCATTTTGTCGTTGTCAGTTATTTTTTCAGTTCCTTTTTTCATCATCATGTTTCTCTGTCTTTTAACTTTACATCACCCTAGTTCCCATCTTTCAGCTATTCTTCCTTTCTCTTCTCCTTTGCTCATGTTCATTATCTCTGGTCTCTCCATCTCGAACACTGTATTTCCCTTCCGTGTTCATTGTTTCAGTCCCTGTTCTCTTCCCTCTCGCTTCTCAAATATTCTCTCCGTACCGTATCGTTCCCTTCTCTCTAGTTTCATCTCTTCCAGTGGTTATTATATATTTCCCTTTATACTAAATATATCTTAATTTTTCCAAATCGCCCATCATCTTTAACACCTGCCCCTCTCTTGTCCTCAGCCTCTCCCTCCCTCTCCAACTTTTCTCCTTTTTCGTCTCACCTCTTAGCACACTGCCCCTTTAAAACCTGTGTCTCCCCTCCTATGTTTCTCTCTCCCCCTCTCTCTTTCCCGCCCATCCACCCTTCCCCTGTCTCTCTCTCTCTCTCTCTCTCTCTCTCTCTCTCTCAGCAGGTGCTACTAATACTTAAGCGCAAGAAAGATTACCCTTGCCCAGTATTGAGATAGTAGATTGGAGAGAAAGAGAGAGAGAGAGAGAGAGAGAGAGAGAGAGAGATCTATAAAGGTCGTAATAGAGTAATATAAAAATAAAGATGGAGAGAGTAACTGCTTGACGAATGTAAGTATATACATAGGTAGTGTGCATCGGAATGTAAGTGGACACTGAGATAAGACTATTCTGAAGCTAATGCGATAGACTCAGACCTTTGGAGGGTTGTTTTTGTGTTGGAGTGTTCGTACGTTTTGCCTTTGTTGTTGTTGTTGTTGTTGTTGTTGTTGTTGTTGTTGGTGGTGGTGGTGGTGGTGGTGGTGGTGGTGTTTCAGTTTCAGGCCCAAATGGACATGAACCCAGTGAGCCGCATAAACAATTTTGTTGAAGTAATGCTCAAGGCTTGTCTGCGTTCTGAGAGTGAGGCGATAATATTAGTGTGCTGTGGTGTCAGGACCTGCATTACAGTGACGGCAAAATGGATTGTTATATGTAATATTACCAAAAGAAGAAATGTGGTGAATACGTCGTAGTCTGACGAAGTTATTTCGTCTCCGCGAATGGCAGTATGTATGTACAATATATATATATATATATATATATATATATATATATATATATATATATATATATATATATTGCCAGAAGCCTCAACCCCGGAAGGGGTGGCCACAAACAAATCGCCTCTATGTCGTCATGTCCAACGCCATTTCCTTGTCCTGCTCCCAGCTCATCCCCCTCCTCATATACCTCCCCACTCCATCCCTCCATCTCATCCTTGGCCTCCCACTCTCTCTCCCCCTTCCATCTCACTCACATACACTCTCCTCGTCAGTCTCACGCTCTCCATCCTCTCGTTATGGCCAAAGCACTTCAGTGTATTTCTCCTAACGCTTTCCATCACATCTACATCTACATCGCAACACTCATTCACTTTCTCATTTGTCAGTCTGTCTCTCCATGTCACTCGTCATCCTCCTCTCAAATAACTCATTTCCACTGCTCTCAGTCTCGACTTGTGCCCCTACAACAAGGTCCAAGCTTCACTTCCATATGTTAGAGTTGGTATGACAATACTGTCATGCAAAGACTTCTTTACCTCCATGCTCACTTTCCTCTTCCTTATCACTGCTTTCAACGAACCAGCAACCTTTCTTCCTTGTTATACCCTTTCATGCACTTCACCTTTTAAACTTCCATCCTTACTCATCACACTACCCAAGTACTTAAATGCACTAAATTTTTCCATTTCCTCCTCATCCAGCCTCACTGTACATTCAGAGGTTTCAATTCTTTCGAAGACCATAACTTTTCTCTTCCTTACATTCAGCTTTAGATTCCATTGCTTACATACTCTCCCAAACCCATTCATTAAGCCTTGCAGCTCCCCTTCGTCTTCACTTAACAACACAGGATCATCTGCAAACAACAGTACAGCGATTTACCAAACACTGCCCTTTCTCATATTGGCCGCGCCATCATCCACTGCCCTTTCTTGTATCTCATTATAACCCCATCCATATAGAGACTGAAAAATCACGGAGACATGACACATCCCTGTTTCAATCCAACATTCAAATAGAAAAATCACTCTTTATTGTCCACATCCACCTTCATACATACTCATTACGGCATTCAGCAACTTCCCATTTACTCCATATATTTATAATATTTTCCACATTTCTTTTCTCCCCACCCTGTCACATGCTTTCACCAAAACCATGAAGTACGCATACAACTTCTTTCCATTCTTTAGAAAATTTTCCACTAAAGACCTATGAATGATTATTTGATCTATACAACCTCTTCCCTTTCCAAAAACCTCCCTGTTCTTCTCCAACTGATTCCTCTGTTATTTCCTTAACTCTATCAATAAGTATCCAACCATGTACTTTTCCTCTTATACTAAGAAGGCAAATGCCCCTAAGATTACCTTACACTTCTTTTTCCCCTTTTCCTTTGTGCAGAATAATTATACCTGACTTCCAATCCTCCGGGACTCTACCTTCCTCCCAGGTCAGTCTGCACATCTTACACATCCATTCTACCACTGTCCCTCTTGCTTCATAATTTCACCACATATTCCATCAATTCCTGGGGGTTTCCCCAATTTGACTTTCTTCATTGCGTCTACAACTTCCATCCTACCGATTTCTTCTTCTCTTCTCACATCCCTCCTTCTCCCAGTCATTCCCAAGCCACTTAAACTAGCGTTACTTTCATTCTCTACGTTCAACAATTCCTTACAGTGTTATTTTCATCTACTCGAGTTTTCTCCCTTTTCTACAAGCAATCTACCATTTTTATCTTTCACTCACCGATTAACTTCTTTATCACCCTGTCTAACTCTCTTTACTTCTTTCCGGAACATTTTCTTATATTCCCTCCATTTTACACTCAAATTCCTTCTAAATTCCTCAACCACTCTCTTCATACTTTCCCTTATTAATCTTTTCACCTCTCTCTTCCTCTCTACATATAACTTTCTCTTCCATCTTTCAACTTCCTCCACGCCCCTGTTTCTCATTCATTCCCTATATTTTTTTCTCTATTGTGCCACAGCCTCTCTTACCTCTTCATTTCACCATGCTGTTCCTTGCACCCCCTTTCGTCTTCTCTTCACCCCACACATCACATTCACATGCTGCACAGACTTCTATGAATATCTTTTACACACCTTCCACGTCTCCCCTCTGCTCCAAATCATATTGACCCAATCGTTCCTCCACTTCTCTCATATATTCTGCAGTTTTTCCATCCTCTTGCAACCTTTCTACCTTCCTTGAATGAACTATTTCCTCATGTCCTCCCCTTCTTCTATTCCTCCATTTCATTTGAACACTGACTTTCACCAACACCAAGTGGAGGTCAGGAAGTCCACTCCCCCAAGCTCTGTATGCTCTTGCATCTATGATACACCCTCTCATTCTGTCATCCACACACACATAATCAGTCATTGCCTTCCGTACATCCAGTTCACCACCCATCCTTCTCATCACTGGCCACGTATACCTGTGGATCACTTTGTATCTAATGAGGGTATTGGATATCACCAACCCCCTCCCTGCACAAATGCCCACTAGAGCACAGCCATTCTCATCCACTTCTGCAGGCACATCCCACTCACTAACTATTCCATCCATCTTCACATTCTCTAATTTTCCATTCATATATCTCCAGTCAAGAACACTCTCTCACTTCTCCCGAACTTTTCCATGTACACTTCCACATTTGTCCAGAACTCTTCTTTCACTCTACTCGCACGATCTTGCATTGGCGCATACACACACACACACAATCGCACATTTGTAGCCCAACTTTCAATCTTACTCGCACAGTCCTTGAGCCAAGTGATCAACACTCTCTTCCATTGCCCTTCCATTTCTTGCACACAACAATACACACTTCTTCTTTTGCCCTCTCATTCTCACCCACTCCCGCGAATATACCCCATCCATACTCCCATTATCTCACATTTTCACCTCCTCATTTAATCTCGGTTATTCCACACACATCCACTTTTGCACCCTTAAGCACCTGAACAATCTCTCTCTCTCTCTCTCTCTCTCTCTCTCTCTCTCTCTCTCTCTCTCTCTCTCTCTCTCTCTCTTTCACCTCATCATTCACACCTCTTACATTCCATGTTGCAATCTGCACCATGTCCTTTGTTACGTCCTAAGTCGTCACCTGTTGGTCAATCCTGGTCCGAGGCTTCTTGTTCGTATTTTTAGTTAGTTGTTCTCGGGGAAGGAGCACTAACCCTCCGCCAACCCACTTGTTGTTACGCAGGGAATACGTTTTGGTTGTTTGGTTATATATATATATATATATATATATATATATATATATATATATATATATCATCGTGATCATCATCATCAGCCATTACAAGGCCACTGCTGAACAAAGGCCTCCCCAAATCGTCTCCACAAATTCCTTGACTGAGCCAATCTTTGCCACTTTTTCCCTGGAAATTTCTCTATCTCATCTCTCCACCTCCTGTCTGACCTTTTTCTGCTACGCTTACCATCGCTTGGTGTCCAGTCAGTCAACCTCTTGCTCCATCGATTATCCCTTGTTCTTGCTACATGGCCTGCCCACCTCCATTTCTGTTCTTTTATAACTTCTATAATATTTTTGACTTTAGTCTGCTGTCTCTCCCAAGTTGATCATTTCCTGTCTCTTAAAGATATTCCCAACATTGACCTTTCCATTGCTCTCTCAGAACGAATTAATTTATTTTCCATCGATTTTGTCAGTTTTCAAGTCTCACAACCATACATCATAGCTGGAATTATACATTCGTTATATACTTTTCGTTTCATACAAACTATCAAGCTATTTTTCATAATGTCTCTATGTTTACCGAAAGCTTTCCATCCAATTGTACTGTGTCTTTTTATTTCGGTATCATTATTTTTCGTTAATTTTAGTATTTGTCCCAGGTAATTGTACTCCTCAATTTCTTCAAGAATTTCTCCACTTATTCTGATGACGCTCTTTGGTGTTTGTGGATTAAACATTACTTTAGTTTTACTCCGGTTCATCTTTAGCCCTACTTTGAGACTTTCTCTGTTCAGGTCATTTTACATTTCTTGCAATGTCTCTGCTGTTTCTGAGATTAGGACAATGTCATCTAATCTTAAATGGTTTAGCTTTTCTCCATCTATGTTTACTCCTTTGTTTTCCCAGTCTAGCTTTCTGAAAATACTTTCTAGGCATGCTGTAAATAACTTTGGTGAAATTGTATCTCCCTGACGCACGCCCTTCTCTATCTTAATTATCTCTGAGTCCTTATGTAATTTAACTGTAGCAGTTCCCTCTTTATATATGTTTTCGAGCAGTTTTACAATGTTCTCATTCACTCCTTGTTCTCGCAATGAATTTATAATTGCTATGTGCTCCACTGAGTCGAAAGCCTTTTCGTAATCAACAAAACCTAAGCACAGTGGTTTATTATATTCTGTAGCTTTCTCAATTGGCTGATTCATTGTGTGCAGATGATCAGTAATCGAGTACCCGCTTCGGAATCCTGCCTGTTCACGAGGTTGGTTTTCCTCCAAATTTGTAGCTATTCTGTTTGTAAGGACTTTAGTGAAAAGTGTGTAAATGACTGATAGCAAGCTAATGGGTCTATAGTTACTAAGGTCTTTTGAGTCGCCTTTATTATAAAGTAGAATAACAATTGCATTACACCATGTTTTGGGAATTTTCTTCTGTTTTATACAGTGGGTAAATAAGTGAGCAAGCCTATTTTGTACTTCTGCTCTTGCATCCAACAGCAAATCTGCTACTATTCCATCTTCTCCCGGAGCCTTCCCTCTTTTCATATTTTTAAGAGAAATATTTACTTCGTGTGGTGTTACCTCAAGTATTTCACTTGTGTCAACAGAAAAGTTAGCTATTGGTACTACTGTCTTTGATGCATACAGTTCTTTGTAAAATTCTTCAACTCTCTTCAGCATCATATCTCTGCATTTAATGGCTTCGCCATTTTTGTCTTTTAGTGATGTAATTTGTTGCTTTCCAAGCGCCATTTTATTGCGGACCTGTTTCAGACTTTTCCCTTTTTTGATGGTTTCTTTGATCTGATCCATGTATCTCTTTCTTTTGTCTTCTCTTTGTCTTTTGTTGATAAGCTTGTTTAATTCCGTTCGCTCTATTTCATCTTTCTTTGTTTTTGCTTTCATTACCTTTCTTTTTTTCATAAGCTCAAGTGTCTTCTCTGAATACTTCCCGGCTTTGGTTGTATTAGGTTTTCCTACTACCTCCGCTGATTCTTTTAGCACTTTTGTTAGTTTGTCATTCAGCTCATCAATGTCACATTCAGCATTACTTAGAGCCTGAAATCTGTTCGTTATTTCCAACTGAAAAGCTGCTTTGTTTTCACTGACTTTTATTGGGCATATCTTTTTGTCTTTAATCATCTTCTTTCTTTCACTTTTGAAATTGAATCTTGCTGTGCAACCCACCATTCTATGGTCACTTCCAATATTTACTTTGTTGACAACTGTGACATTTGTGATCGTGTTATTCTTATTTGCTATAATGAAGTCGATTTCATTCATTGTTTCTCCATTTGGGCTTCTCCAGGTCCAGTTTCTCTCTGTTCTTTTGTGAAAGAACGTGTTCATTATTCTCATGTTTAACATTCCTGCAAAGTTTACCAACATTTCTCCTCTTTCGTTTCTTTCTCCCACTCCAAATTTTCCCATACATGCTTCTCCATTTTTTGATAATCCAACTTTTGGATTGAAGTCTCCCATGAGTATAGTATAGGTGGTTTTTTCTACTTCCATAATCTGGGAGATGTCATCATAGAATGTTTCAATTTCTTCATCTGAGCTCTGAGAAGTTGGTGCATATACTTGTATTATTTTCAGGGTATATTTTTTGCACAGTTCAATTACAACCACTGCTGCTCTGTCAGATGCACTGCTGAATTTAACAATGTTGTCTGCAAGATTTCTGTTCCAGTAATCTGAACAGAGAGAGCCAACCATTTGCAGTTTTGCCTTTTGCCACCAGGAGGAGTCAGCAGCACCCCTTGTGGGTCAGTGTGGCCGTGGCTGTGTCTGAGAGCAGACGTGTTGTTGAGCTATGCTTACTATTGTAACATGGTGTGTAGGAGGATTGGCGGTTTTGCAATGGTGGACCTCACGGAACAAAGAACCTGTACCAAGTTCTGCTTCAAGATCAACAAGACGGCTGCAGAAACTCACCGGTTGCTTAAGCAAGCCTTTGGTGACAATGCTATGTCCCAAAGCAGAACGTTTTTCTGGTACAAGCGGTTCAAAGAAAGACGAATGTCCATCAAAGAAGACGACCGTTTGGACGACCGTCAATGGCAACAACACCAGAAAACGTCTGAAATGTTTGTCAGGCTATCCTTGCAGGTAGTAGACAAACTATCCATGATGGTTGTGATATCATTGGACTGTTGTACATGATCAGGCAACACATTTTGTTGGACGTGTTGGGCATGAGACGCATCACTGAAAAATTTTTCCCAAGACTGCTGAGTGACGAGTAGAGGGCACATCGTGTTGCAGCTTGCAGGGAGCTCAAGAATCAGGTCAGAGATGATGCCACCTTCATCCCCAAGGTCATAACTGTTGATGAATCATGGGTTTATGGTTATGACCCTTAGACAAAGCAGTAGTCATTGCAATGGAAGTCTCCCAATTCACCGAGGCTGAAAAAAAGCATGTCAAGTTCGCAGCAATGTCAAGTTGATGTTGATCGTTTTAGTTGATATACAAGGGATTGTTCACAAGGAATTCGTCCCACCAGTCAATCTGTCATCAGAAAATTTTACTGTGAAGTTTTGCAGCGTCTGAGGGAGAACATCTGCCGCCAACGTCCAGAACAGTGGAAGAACAAGGACTGGGTCCTGCATCAGGACAATGCCCCCGCCCACACAGCAATTGTTGTCCAGCAGTTCTTGGCTTCCACTAACAAGGTAGTCATTCCCCACTCGCCCTATTCACCTGACCTTGCCCCCTGCGACTATTTCCTGTTTCCCAAACTGAAATTATGACTAAAAGGGCGTCCATCTGACTCGATTGAGGAAAGCCAGACAGAATCAGTGGAGATGCTCAAGACCATCATGCCTGAAGCCTTCCAGGGATGCATGAACTCGTGGAAAAAACGCTGGGACCACTGTATACTGTACATGACCAATGAGACTAATTTGAAGGCGACAGAGAGAACTAGGAGGTAAGGTAACTAATTTTCCTACAATATATATATATATATATATATATATATATATATATATATATATATATATATATATATATATATTGTTACGGAACAGAGAATGATAATGTACAATTTAAGTGAGAATACTAAAAATCACAACTGTCCCGTAAAGTTCCAGGTTGAAAACAAAAGAGTTAGGTAAAATTACAAGTTAAAGTTTAATGCTCAAACTAACAACAAAACATTCAGGACTCGTAAGGATAATGTAATGGCAAAAAACAGGTTAAATATATGGTTAACTGCAATAGCCTCTATTAAAACGAAATTAATGAGTAAATTTATCTAAGTCAGCCCTGATAAAATGAGAATACACTGGATAATGCTCAGTTAATGCAAGATATATTATTACAGATATAAAATATTACTACCACTGGCTGACAATATGAATTACAAAAAATTTACTAGGCCTACGAATCAACACCTTATGCTATACAGTACAAGGAAAAAATGCAACAACAGTCATACTCAAATTACACAGCTGCTAGATGGTTGGAGACTTCCCGAGCACTCACAATAATAACAACTGTACAGGGGAGGACAGAGATGTGAACAAAATGAGGAGTAGATCTAAGTGGCAATTAATACAGAGACTGAGCTCATTATATAGGGGCCGGCAGAGCTTGATACAACTTGTAAGAAGGACGCGCAAATGAAGCCATGGGGACAAAGAGTTGACAATCCTGCTCTGAACAACAGAAAGAACGACTTACTCTACGATAAGGGTAGAAGGGGGGAGTGAGGTAGAACACGCTCGTGATCAAACATGCAGCATACTGTACGTTAGAATTACACAAAGGATGATAAAATTATAGGCTATGTAACACCTCCCCACAAAGAAAAAGATAATTTACAAAGGAAATTTCTTATTACTCTAAAACAATCTGTCTGAAGTCTAGATAAGCAATCTGCAATAACATTTTCTTTCCCCTTGATATGTTGTATGTCTAATGAATACTCCTGAAGAAGTAGACTCCATCTTGTCAATCTCTGATTTTTATCTTTAAACTTGCTAAGGAATTTCAGTGGGTTATGATCGGTATAAATGACTATGGGGTCAAAACCAGAACACAAATAAAATGAAAAATGCTGTAAGCCCAAAATCAAGGCCAAAAGCTCTTTCTCAATAGTTGAGTAGTTCTTTTGAGGTGGAGTGAACTTCTTACTGTAATAAGATACAGGGTGTTCAATACCCTGATCATCCTCTTGCAGCAAAACAGCCCCAGCTCCTGTATCACTTGCATCAACAGCCATCTTAAAAGGCTTAGCAAAATTTGGAGTAGCGAGCACTGGCTGACTTAATAGGATAGCTTTAAGTTTACTGAAAGAGGATTCAGAGTTATCAGTCCAGACAAATTTAACTCCCTTTTTCAGTAGGTCAGTAAGTGGTGATGCAAGAATTGAAAAGTTAAGAACAAATCTCCGGTAATAACCTACCATTCCCAAAAATCTTTGTAGCTCTTTCCTACTTTTAGGTCTGGGAAGATCACTTATAACCTGAACCTTAGCTCCTGGTGGTGCAACATGTCCATCACCAATTACGTACCCAAGGTACTGAACTTTTGCTTGACCAAACTCACACTTTGATAAATTAGCTACAAGATTAGCCTGAACCAAACGCTCAAGAAATTTACTGACATGGCATAGGTGATCTTTCCAGTTGTCACTGAAGATTAATACATCATCAATATAAACAACACACCCTGCCAAACCCTCTGTTACAACATTCATGAGCTTCTGAAATGTGGCTGGTGCATTCTTCATACCATATGGCATTACAGAACATGCAAAAGTCTTTCCTATTGTTACAAAACATGAGATCTCCCTAGCACGTTCAGTCATAGGTACTTGCCAGTATTCCTTTAACAAATCAAACTTACTTATGTACCTAGCCTTTCCGATCTTGTCTATGCAATCTTCCACACGAGGGAGAGGGTAAGTGTCTGTTTTGGTTATCTGATTAACACGTCTGTAGTCGATGCAAAGCCGCTGTGACCCACCTGGCTTAGGGACTAGAGTGACAGGAGAACTCCACTCGCTCTGACAGGGCTCAATCATCTTGTGGTCCAACAGGTAGCCAAGCTCCTTCTGGATGAGAGGAACTTTCACTGAGTTCACACGGTAAGGAGGCAGTTTAATTGGCTTTGCGTCTCCACCATCGACATCATGCATCAACACAGTGGTTCTTCCTGGAGTGGCATGGAACACTTGCGGGTACTCCTGCAGTAATGCCGAAAACTCCTGCCTTTCCTCGGGAGGTAGATGAGAAAGCTTAGTCTGGAGATCATTCATGATATCAGGATTCTTCCCCAAACTATCACTCAGGCTCATGCTGAATGGGAGAACTTCACTTGCAGACTCGGGTGGAACAGCTACAGTGCAGACTGGGTTATTTTCGTCCCGCCTGTGATATAACTTTAGCATGTTGATGTGACAAAGTTGCTTGTTCTTTCTACGATCTGGTGTGGCGATGACATAGTTGACATCACTGAGTTTCTTCTCCACGAAATAAGGACCACTAAACTTGGCTTGCAGAGGTTGCCCATGCACTGGTAGCAGAATCAAAACCTGATCTCCAGGCTGAAAGTGGCATAACCTGGACTTCTTATCATACCAAGTCTTCATCTTTTCCTGAGCAGCTCCTAAATTCTCTCTCGCCAGCTGTAAAGCAGTGGACAGCCGTTCTTTGAACTTCATCACATACTCCAGCAGGTTGACGTCATCTTCCTCCGACAGCCAGCATTCCTTGAGTAACTTAAGGGGTCCTCTTACTTCATGGCCAAACAGTAGTTCAAAGGGTGAGAAGCCCAGTGATTCATTTGGAGATTCTCTTGCGGCAAATACAACGAATGGAAGACCTTTGTCCCAGTCTTTCTGATGTTCCAAACAGTATTTCTTGAGCATCGATTTGAGTGTTTGATGATATCTCTCCAACGCTCCTTGGGTCTGGGGATGGTAAGCTGAATACGTGATCTGGGTGATGCCCAACTCTTTCAGAGACTGCTTGAAAACATTTGACATGAAATTACTTCCCCGGTATGACTGTACCTCCTTGGGCAGACCAAACTTTGTGAAGAACCCTAGCATTTCGTTAACCACGTTCTTTGCTGAGATATTTCTAAGTGGAATGGCTTCAGGATAACGAGTAGCCATATCAATCAGGGTCAACACATAAGAAAATCCTGAAGAAGTCTTAGGAAGAGGGCCCACAATATCCACCAACACACGAGTGAATGGCACCTCAAAAGGAGGAATGGGAACTAGAGGTGCAACCTTTTCGGTCTGATTACACTTCCCCACAACTTGACAGGTGTGACAAAACTTACAATACCAGGAAACATCTCTGAAGATACCTGGCCAGTAGAAGTGTTTCAAAATGCGTGCCACAGTCTTCCTCACTCCAAGGTGTCCTGCCAAACTGGAATCATGAGCCACTCTAATGATATCCTGCCTACAAACACGAGGGATGACAACTTGATGTACAACCTCCCATTCACAGTAGGCTGATGCTGCTGGGGGTCTCTACTTTCTCATAAGTACTCCTGAGTTTATATAATAACAAGTAGAAGCACCAGTTGACTCTTCCTCACTGCAAGCAGAGTTAGCTAGACCTTTCAACTCAGGGTCCGCAACCTGCAACTCAACCAACTCTTGACGAGACAAATTATCAACACTACAGGGTACTGCCTCATCTGGTGAATGGTCCAAATTAGCAAGAAAAGTGTCAGCTAGGATAACATCATCATCATCATTGTCCTCTTAATCACCAGTAACTTTAGACTTAGCCCTAGTGACAGCACATGCAGAGAACACATTAGGGACATCACAATCCTGGGTCGCAGTCACTGGCTCACTAGACAACTGAGGAGCTGGACACACTTGACTTCCACCAATATCATTTCCAAGTAAGAAAGTTACACCTGACATTGGGAGTGTCTCAACCAACCCAACCATAACAGAACCATTAACAAAACCAGACTCTAAATTCACTCTGCGCAGAGAAACAGAGAAGTAATTATTCCCTACACCTTGTAAGATTACAGTTTCATCAGAGGAATTAACATTAGAGCCTAGAACACTGGTCAGCATAAGGGATTGGCAAGCACCTGTATCACGATATATTTTAACTGATTTCCTGTCATTACTGTCCAGAGGACTGACAAAACCATCAGACAGGAAATTAGCACATGAACTCTTGAGAGTGTCACCCACGTTACTGCTCAAAAGAGGAGCTTCATCATGAGAATTTAATTTACCCCTCAAAGCAGGTTCAGTTAACTCGGTTAAAGAATTCTGGGAACTCTCAAGGGTGGACACTAGGCCAATTGACTGAATATTTAAAGACTCCTTTTTGTTCACATCACGCTGTCTCCTGAAACATTTCTCCATAGTATGACCAAGCTTACTACAATAAGTACATTTACTTTTCTGAAATCTAGAGGTGGAGCTGGTATTTACTTCCTGAGAAACATCATCATTATTCTCTTTCCTGTTACCTGTACTCTGAGTAGAGGCAACGTACTTACTCTCAGCTTTCTTTTTTTCTTTAGAATATCTCTTGTGAGTGAGAACATATTCATCAGCTAAAACTGCAGCATCAGACAAATTATCTATTTTTTTCTCATCAAGATATAGGCTTACATCTTTATTAATACACCTTTTGAAGTCCTCCAGCAAAATCATCTGCTTAAATTTATCAAAATCAGAATCCACATTCTTAGAATTTAACCACTGCTCTAACAGATCTCCTTTGATTTTTCCATCCTCAACATGGGATTCCTTATCTTGCTTATAAGTTGTCCTAAATTTTACTCTATAGGCTTCAGGAACAAGCTCATAGGCCTTAAGAATCAAGCTCTTAACTACATCATAATTATCAAATTGATCCTGAGGCAAAGATGCATAAGTTACTTGAGCTTTACCGGTGAGAACAGTCTGAAGGAGTATTGGCCAATACTTTCTGGGCCAATTAAAACCTGTAGCTACCCTCTCAAACAACTGAAAATACTTTGTTAAATCAGATTCATTAAAAGGAGGGACAAGTTTAACATTTTTAGCCACATCAAAATCATCAGAGCTAGATGATCCAGTTCCACCTTGTTTCATGCGATACTCATGGTCTGCCTGAATCCTAGCAAGTTCAACTTGTGCCTGAAACTCAGCCTCCTTAGCTTTTGCCTGAAATTCAGCCTCCTTAGCACGAGCCTCCTGCAGGGCTAGCTGTAACTTAGCTAATTCAATATGCGTTTGCTCATTTCGAGGAGTTACATTAAACAAGCTTTCATTAATCATGTCAACAATTTGATCTTTAGAATGATGAGAGCGAACAGCAATTCCCAACCGTTGAGCAACAAGCTTAAGTTCATTCTTTGTTCTGTTTTCTACATCACACACTGTTTGCACATTTGACAAAAAATCTTTGGCTTCATCAAGTGTAGTAATAGTAGACATCATGAATAAATCACAGTCACAAAATATCAAGCAATATCCTTATGATAATATACTGAATATCCTGGCGAGGTCGCCAAATTTATGTTACGGAACAGAGAATGATAATGTACACTTTAAGTGAGAATACTAAAAATCACTACTGTCCCGTAAAGTTCCAGGTTCAAAACAAAAGAGTTAGGTAAAATTCCAAGTTAAAGTTTAATGCTCAAACTAACAACAAAACATTCAGGACTCATAAGGATAATGTAATGGCAAAAAACAGGTTAAATATATGGTTAACTGCAATAGCCTCTATTAACACGAAATTAACGAGTAAATTTATCTAAGTCAGCCCTGATAAAATGAGAATACACTGGATAATGCTCAGTTAACTCAAGATATATTATTACAGATACAAAATATTATTACCACTGGCTGACAATATGAATTACAAAAACTTTACTAGGCCTACGAATCAACACCTTATGCTATACAGTACACGGAAAAAATGCAACAACAGTCATACTCAAATTACACAGCTGCTAGATGGTTGGAGACTTCCCGAGCACTCACAATAATAACAACTGTACAGGGGAGGACAGAGATGTGAACAAAATGAGGAGTAGATCTAAGTGGCAATTAATACAGAGACAGCTCATTATATAGGGGCCGGCAGAGCTTGATACAACTTGTAAGAAGGACGCGCAAATGAAGCCATGGGGACAAAGAGTTGACAATCCTGCTCTGAACAACAGAAAGAACGACTTACTCTACGATAAGGGTAGAAGGGGGGAGTGAGGTAGAACACGCTCGTGATCAAACATGCAGCATACTGTACGTTAGAATTACACAAAGGATGATGAAATCATAGGCTATGTAACAATATATATATATATATATATATATATATATATATATATATATATATATATATATATACACACACACACACATATATATATATATATATATATATATATATATATATATATATATATATATGTAGACAGACAGACAGACAGACCGAGACAGAGAGATCTATATATAGATCTATATCTATATCTATCTATCTATCTGTCTCTCTCTCTCTCTAGATATATATAGATAGATAGATAGATAGATAGATATCGAGAGAATTAAATATATATAGATAGATAGATAGATAGATAGATATAAATATAAATATATATATATATATATATATATATATATATATATATATGTATATATATATATATATATATATATATATATATATATATATATATATATATATATAGTGGCCAGCTCCATGCTGCCTTTACTGTTAGCCACGTTTTTTTTTCATCTATTCGTTTCTGTCTTGTCTAATTGTGGTAGGCACTTCTGCCCTTCAAAATGAACAAATCCTGGATACTTTGAGCCTATGACCTAGTTGTGTCCGCAAGGCTTTGGTTGCCAGGCATCTACTTGCTACTTAGCAACGGCCCCAAAACCACTTTCTTTTTTTTTTTTTTTTACCTATTGAGTTTTGAGCTGCAGAAACATTATTAATGGACGTAGCTTTGACTTCTTTAGGCCTAATCTTGAAGCCATTTCCTATCGGAACTGTCTCATCCCTTTTTCCACTCTCGTCTAGTTCTCGAGTGGCAACCCTGCAAAGATTGGCCTCAGTGTCCCTAGCAGTCTTATTAGATTGTGACAGTCACTTCTACCCTTCAGAATTAACAGATTCTGAGCAAAGCTGGACACAATGACCAGCCACTGACCTAGTTGTGTCCGCAAGGTTTTGGTTGCTAGGCAACAATTCATTTCCTAGCAACTGCCTGCCGAGCTGCTGCATAACCGTGGGTCCAGAAATTCATGGGACTCGGTGACAGGCCCCAGTACCATTTTATCATACTTCGAAAATCGATTTTTATTCTTTACGAAATGGAAGGGAAACGTCTGGCGCACCTGGCAATGCAATATTTAGTTTTTTAAACCCATCCTTAGATTCGTATTGAAGTGCTAAATATTTTGCAAAAAGACTGTGCAGACGCCGATGAAAACGAAAACAATGGATCGAAAAAACATTGCAGTAAGAATTATCCATTATTTCTTCCCTCTCAAAATATCAGTGGTGATGAAAAAGGTTAAATTTCTACATATATGTGCTATGAAAAAAATAATTACATAAAATGCGAGGTTTCATTTTTAAAAATACAATTTTTTTCACATTTTTTGATGTTTATTGATTCTATGCAAGTTTCAAGTTATTTCTGTTGTCTGCGTGATTTAGCCTGTGTCCAAAGAGAGGCAAACGATGGTATTTTTAGACTATAACCAGATAAGGATCCTCCTTTGTGTGTACAGGCTGAACAGCAAGGGTCCGGTTAAAGCTGGCCATCGTCACCTACTGGCTAATATATATATATATATATATATATATATATATATATATATATATATATATATATATATATATATATATATAGTTTTGAAGAAATACGTAATATAGACAGTCTGTACTGAATGAATTCATACTGACATCACAATGAGACATAACTGAACAGAAAGTTGGAAAAAGTACTTAGGTTCTCCAAACTCCATCACCACAACCGCCCCCCCCCTCCATGTGTGTGTGTGTGTGTGTGTGTGTGTGTGTGTGTGTGTGTGTGTGTGTGTGGACGTGCGTGTGTGTGTATTTTTGAATGTGTGTTTGTCCGAGTGTTCTTACTTAACTGTTCTTACCTAATTGTATCATTACAGGAATGAGTAAAGCTCGTACTTTCCCGTGTATTTAAACCATTTATTTCATACATATCCTCAAAATTACGAACGGTTTTGCCACACACCATTTCATTCGGTAGTGCATTCCAACAATCAGTTGCCCTATTTGGGAAATTCTTTACATCTTTGTAACTCTCTTTTTATGCAGTTTTTTGCAGTGCCCTCTTGCTGATGCCTCTCCATAGGTTATATACTCATTGATGTCTGTTTCTCTTTCCCAGAGGTGCATTTATACAGCATAATCATGTCTCTTTTTTTCCTTCTCCCTTGTAGTGTTGGTAGTTTCAGTTTTTCTAGTCTTTCTTCATAGCTTAGATCCTTTAAGCTTGGTACCCATCTTCTTGCAGACGTTTGAACTTTTTTCAATTTTACCTATGTGTTTTTTTAGATGAGAATTCCAGACCACTGATACATACTCCAAGTTTGGTCTGATGATTGATGTTATTATCATTCCCTGTGTGTGTGTGTGTGTGTGTGTGTGTGTGTGTGTGTGTGTGTGTGTTACCATGATTTAATACTCCCCGTCAAACTAGACTCTAAAGTAATGTCAATATTTCTTAGTATATATCTAGTAGTGTGTAAGTGTCGTACTGTAAATGTGATCTGTGGACTACATGTAATTTTCTGTACAGGTGTACTGCTCAGCAGGAGTCAGTTTCAAAGGTGTCATACTTAGGTCTGGTAAGAGAAGCAGCCGGCTCCTCTCTGGGCTCTATAGTCAGTTCTGAGGCAGGCCTGACAGAGGCGGGATCCATGTTCAAATAGTCAGAATAAATTCCCATCAATTGCATTGGACTTTGGACTGACCTGAGTGGACTTGAAGGAGTTATAAATATTGGGGGCAGCAATTGGTCCAACCCCACTCACGTCCCCTTTGTAATTTCTCTGTGAAACTGCCACTTGCCCACGCCTTGCTTGCTGCCTCCAGCCTCATGCCTCCCGCCTAGTCCTCTGTTCACCGGGATTGTTGTTGTGTATCCTGCGCATTTTTGGTGAGGACATGTAATGCTGAGATCCTGTCCTGCCCCACTCTGGCAATTTTCAACCCCCACCAACCACCAAGCCAACCCCAACCTACCATATCCCAGTGAGTAACCTCCAACAACCTCCACCTCACCCAGCCCTCATCACTACAGTACCGACGCCACTGAGGATGGAGCGTGGCCAATTGCAGCTTTCAACATCACAGTTTCTTGTCATCATACTTCTCCAATCAACTCAGCTGCTCTGCCTGTTGACCTGGCAACACCATTCACACACTGCCACATCACAACCTGTGTCATTTCGCTCTCTTCAATCACCACCTCTGCTCTCCTGGATGGATGGAGTCTCCAACCTCACTCCTGTTATAAACTCACCCCTGTGAACAACTGGCTCACTCTCACTGGACATATTTGTAAATGTTTTATTGTTCTCTTAACATCTTTTTGCCTTTCTATGGAGACTGCTTGTAGCTGTCTCTACAGATTGTGATTCATACTGTTGAGATGCGGGATTTGCTAGTTAGGTAGTGCTGAAGTATTCCGGATGATTCTCGAATTTTTTGTGACGTGCCAGAGTTGGCAGTTAGCCTGCTGTTTGTGGGCATAGTTATTTTGCAAGCTGTACATTAAAATTGTTTGCTCTTTTTTTCTATATAATGTTATATTTATGTGATTGTTTGTTAATTTATGTAATTTTATCTCAGTTTGTATGCTCAATTAAGTGTATTTGCAGTTAGTGAAGAAAGTATATCTCTGGTACTTGTGAAAACAGTGAAGTGTTATTGACATGTATTAAGTGTAACCGCAGTTAGTAAAGACTGTATATCTCCGGTACTTATGAAAACAGTGAAGTGAAGTTGGCAAGCATTAAGTGTAATTACTCATTTATGAAATATGAAGACAGTTATTACAAGCAAAAACTGAACACCTAGAGGCATTACAATAGCAACAAGAAAGTTACAGCTCAGGGTGCAAGGACAGCTAGACGATTTCATGGGGGAAATGAAGGAAGAACAACAGCAGTTGAAGGAGGAAGTATACACTGAGCTATGGCAGCAGAAGTACGAGGTAAGCCATAATGTGATGAAGTGCAGACAGCATATAGACAATCAGCTGAAGATTAGTGAGGGAATAGTGATGGATTGCATACAGCATGTTGATAACCACCTGGAGCATGTAGTCGACCATGGGAAGATTATTAGTGAGAAAATTGAGGCTGTAGAGATATATTGCACTGCTGGGCCTCAGGCTACTGTACGGGGAGCATGTGAAAAGAACGGGAAGTGTATGGTGCATCGTGACGGATCCCAAGTATCTAAAGGCAGCATTACAGGGTTGAATAATCAGAATGCAAAATTTTTATGTCCTGGACTTAATTATGATGCACCAGTTTTTAGGCCCCAAATCAGTGAAATGCATGGATATAAGGGGGGGTACACTTAAAAAAAAAAAAACAGGAATTTGATAGTAGAGTATCTTGGGAAACTTACCATGTGCAGTTTGAGCTACTAGCTGATCAGAATGGATGAGATGACAGGCAAAGGGCAGTGCAGCTTTGCTACTAGCCTCAAGGGGGCCACGATGGAAATTATGGGCCAGATGTTAGTAGAGGAGAGGAGCAGTTATCAGTCCTTAGTAAAAGTACTGGAGTCCAGATATGGGACCATGTACCAGACTTTTTTTTTTTTATGTGAGGAAGAAGGAACCAAAGGCCATGAGCCCGCAGTAACAGTTCCCTCCAAGAGAAAAACAAAATACAATAGAGAGCCAAATTCAAGATCTGATCATTTTGAGATGCCTGGACACACTGCGTTTGAAAGAGTGGAGATCATAGGCAGCAGGAAATACAGACAGAGGGAGACAGACCCAGAGCTGACCTGTTGCATAAATGAAAGACTGGGAGTAACGGTTAACTCTTGCATTAGAGAGTTGGACAGAAAAGGAATGAGAGTTTGCTACCAGACGGGTGCTATGCGCCCATCATAGAGGTGGAGGAATGCAAGCAGACAGTTCAGAGGAGCAGTAACCATTAAAGTAGCGATAGAAAAGAGATAAAGATGCAACAGTGCGGCGAAGAGACAGAGGTTGAAGGGAGTCAGTAAGAGGAGGAGAGTTAATGAGACGAAAAGCCTTTGACTCCACCTTATTGAGAAGAGCTGTGTGTGGGGAGCCTCCCTACACATGAGAGTTGTACTCCACACAGGGGTGGATAAAACCCCCATATAGAGTCAACAATTGTGCAGGGGTAAAGAAAGAGCGGAGTCGGCTTAGCACACCCAATCTCTTGGAAGCAAATTTTACAAGAGATATAATATGATCTTTCCAAGATAAGTCACGAGTAAACGAAACCCCAAGCATGTTCAAGGATGATGCAGGATTAAGCTGAATATTATTAAACATTAGTGGGTATACCTGTGGAAGATTTTGTCGGGTTGATAGGTGTAAGAACTGAGTCTTAGATGCATTAAAAACAACCAGATTATTTTACCCCAGTCAGAGATACGAGCCAAGTCAGACGATAGGTGTGCCATAGCCTTATCCCTTGTTTGTTGAAGTAACTGTTGAGATGGGCGTTGCGGGAACCGAATGGAAAGGTGAAGGGTGGAGTCATCAGCGTATGAGTGGATAGGGTTAGATGTACAGCTTAGAAGATCTTTGATGAATAAAAGGAAGAGAGTTGGTGATAGGACAGAGCCCTGAGGAACACCACTGTTGATAGATCTAGGAGAAGAACGATGGCCATCTATAACAGTGGCTATAGAACGACCAGAAAGGAAGCTAGTGATGAAGGCACAGATAGAAGGACAGAAACCGTAGGAGGGCAGTTTGGAAATTAAAGATTTATGCCAGACTCGATCGAAAGCCTTTGAGATGTCAAGTGCAATGGCAAAGCTTTCGCCAGAGTCCCGAAACGAGGATGACCAGGAGTCTGAAAGGTAGGTGAGAAGATCGCCAGTGGACAGTCCCTGACGGAACCCGTACTGATGATCGGAAAGAAGGTTGTGATAGGAAAGATGCCTTAAAATTTTTCTATTGAGAATTGACTCGAAAACTTTTGAAATACAGGACATTAGAGCAATTGGACGATAGTTGGAGGGTTGGGAGTGGTCACCCTTCTTTGGGACTGGCTGAATGAGAGCAAACTTCCAGCAAGAAGGAAAGGTACAAGTTGACAGACAAAGGCGAAAGAGTTTGTCTAGGCAGGGTGTAAGCACAGAAGCACGGTTCTTGAGAACAACAGGAGGGACCCCATCAGGCCCATATGGCTTGTTAGTACTGAGGCCAGTGATGGCAGAAAATACATCAACTGAAGAAATTTTAATGTCAGCCATGAGGAAGTCAGAGGGGGGAAGTGATGGAGGAACAGCACCGGAATCGTCTAAGGTGGAATTGGAGGAGAAAGTCTGTGCGAAGAGATCTGCTTTATCAGTAGAAGAAATAGCTACAGAACCATCAGAGTGGAAAAGAGGAGGGAAGGATGATGAGGTAAAGTTGTTAGAAAGATTTTTGGCAAGGTGCCAGAAGGAGCGGAAAGAATTCGAGTTGGAGAGTTGAGAGCATTTAGTATGGATGAAATTATTTTTAGTAGAGCGAAGAACAGACTTAGCACGATTCCGGGCAGAAACGTAAAGATGATGTGATTCAGGGGTGAGTTGGCTCTGGTACCTTTTGTAGGCCCTCTCCTTGTTGCGGACAGCATTAGAACAAGCATGATTAAACCAAGGCTTTCTTGCGTTAGTCAAAGGATATGAGAAAGTAATGTATGCTTCCATGCCCAAGAGAATAACCTCCGTAATGCGCAAGGCACACTCAGATGGCTCCCGGCCATGGAAGCAATAATCCTTCCAAGGAAAATCAAAGAAGTACTGCCTGAGGGCCTCCCAGTCCGTGGCTCCAAAATGCCACAGACGACGTTTCCCTGGAGGGTCCACAGGCCGTACCGGAGTGATAGGACAGGTTAAGGTAATAAGGTTGTGATCAGAGGAGCCCAACGGAGAGAAAAGATTAACAGAGTAAGCAGAATGATTAGTTGTGAGGAAGAGGTCAAGTATGTTGGAGCTCTCTCCATGGTGGTCAGGGATACGGGTAGGGTGCTGTATAAGCTGCTCTAGGTCATTAAGGATAGAAAAGATGTAGGCTTGTTCACCAGGTGGATCCGTGAAAGGAGAGGAGAGCCAAAGGTGGTGGTGAACATTGAAATCTCCTAGAATGGAGATTTCAGAGAAAGGAGAAATGGATAGAATGTGTTCCATCGTAGAAGTAAGATAGTCGAAGAATTTTTGATAGTAGAATTAGGGGATAAGTAAACAGCACAGATATATTTAGTCAGAGAATGACAGGAAAGCCGAAGCCAGAGTGTAGAGAATTCATAAGAATCGAGTTCAGGAACACGAGAGCAAGATAAATCGTTGCGTATATATACACAACAGCCACCTTTGGCTTTGAAATGAGTATAGAGAAAATAGGAGGATACAGAAAAGGGTTTGCTGTCAGTTGCCTCAGACAGCTGAGTCTCCGTTAGAAAAAGAAGGTGAGGTTTAGAGGAGGAGAGGTGGTGCTCAACAGAGCGAAAGTTAGAGGAAAGGCCGCGAATGTTGCAGAAATGAAGAAGAAGAGAGTCAGACAGTGGTTCCAGGCACCTCGAGTCATCACCGGGAGAGGGGCGGATGGTGGGAGCATTTATGGTCCTCCCCCCCTGGGGACTCCGAGGCTTGGTGAAGAGACGCCATTTTAGTTAAATTTTGAATAGGAAGTGTAGTGTGTACTGTGCATGTAGTTTGGTGTAGATAGTTAGAGAAATTTGTACTAGAGAGCATGCTGGCCTTCTCTCTGTGTAACTGAGACACTGAAAAAGTTCAGCAAAGGGGGATGGTCAGGAACTAGTCCTGAGGGCTGATGAAACGGGAGCTCCGGCACTCCCTGTCATCAGCTTTCCATCCACCTCGGGAGTACTGCCCTGCTTGACTGCTGCTACAGTCTACTTTCTCTATACTCATTTCAAAGCCAAAGGTCGCTGTTGTGTAAATATACGCAACGACTTATCTTGCTCTCGTGTTCCTGAACTGAGGTTTACAGAGTAAGATTCCGAAGCCATGTACAGGCTCGAGGCGAATCCCTATGGCAGCTTGCTCATGACCTGGAGAGTATGGCATATAAGGCATACCCTGGAGTAGCACCTAACCTGTTTGCTATTCGTCTCAGAGATCAGATCATCGATGCTCTTGATAGTGCAGAGTTGAAAGTCCAAGTGAAGCAGGCATAAACCAAAAGCACGCAAGAAGCACTAGCCAGGGCTCTAGAATTTGAGTCCTATATCAGATCCAGTATGTCCACTTTTCAGGCAGGTCGTAGTGCAAGGTTTAAGGCAAGAAAGGCGCAGGTACGTGAAGAGGAAAAGTTTGAAAGAAGTTGCTGGTAAGGAGGGAAACCAGGACATTGAAAAGTGGACTGCTACAAGTGGATGAGAGAACCAGAGAAGATCAGAGGAGGTTGCTGGTTCTGTGAGAAGCCAGGCCACAAGAAGGTGGATTGTTACAAATGGAAGAAGGAGCAGGAACGGAACAGTGCCAGGAAACCCACGATTGCAACAAATGGGTATTGGACATATGGTGAGGTGGGACATTTGAGCTATGATTGTCCAAATGAGAAGAAAGGCAAGAAGAAGGCTACAAAGGATGAGAAGGATGAGGGTAACTTAGTAAAGGCTGGTGACAAGAGGCAACAACCAGCCAATTTTTTTTCCAAGAAGCCTCACCACTGAGGAAATGCAAGAGAACATTGATTATGTGTGAGAAGATGGAAGAACAGACAGCAAGCAGTGTACCAGGAATGGGAATCTTAGCGAGAAATACCACCATACTGTAGTGACAGGGCCAGTGTCAGCTGAAGAAGGCATGAAGATGATGCAGATGGAGAATGCAGATTTACAATCAGTGCTAGAGTGGCTGCAGCAGAGTACAGTGTGACCATCTTGGAAAGAGGTTTCCAGGTTAAGCTGTATGACTAAGGGTTACTGGAGTCAATGGGATCTTTGTTATTTGAACAAAGGACTACTGCAGCATCAGTGGGAGACATCCAATGACCTCAACAAGTATTGGCAACGGGTGGTTCTGAAGAAAATTAGGTTCTCTTGAATGAGTCCCATAACCAGATGTTTAGTGGGCACCTGGGAGTGAAGAAAACACTGAGTTGGTTGTGACAGAGTTCTACTGGACTGGTACTCATCAGAAAAGTGAAGAGTGGTTTCGGACCTGTGATGTATGTTGTGCCAAGAAGGGACCCAAGAAATGTGGATGTTCCCCTCTCCAGCTCTACCAAATGGGTTCACTGATTGAAAGAATCGGGGTGGACATTGTTTGTATATACAGTATGTGTCGCCACAGACTACTTCACAAAGTGGCCAAAGGCCTATGCCATCCCCGATCAAGAGGCTGCGACTGTTGCTCAGATGTTGGTTGACCAGTTTTTCTGTCATTCTGGGATGCCATAAGAGCTACATTCAGAACAGGGTAGAAACTTCGAGTCTGGTGTGTCCTGTGAGTGCTGCAAGTTACTGGGGATCAAGAAGACCAGGACGACCTCATTAAGGCCACACTTAGGTGGGTTGGTGGAGAAATTTAACTTGACTCTGGGACAAGAACTGGCCAAGTACTGTGTAGAGGGACAAACAAAATGGGACCAGAAATTACCTGCATTGCTGATGGCATTTCGGTCTGCATCCCATGAGTCTACCAGCTACACTCCTGCAAAACTGGTGCTGGGAAACGAGTTATGTTTACCTATTGATTTGTTGATGGGAAGACCACCTGGCGAAGAGCTGCCTACAGACACCTCCAGCTATGCGAAGCATCTTCAGGAAAGCCTGGCTGAGGTACATCATCGGGTGCGAGGAGCTCTTAATTTTTCAGATGAAGTGATGAAGTGCAAGTATGATGCCATGGCAAGTGAGGTGAGCTTCAAGGATGATAACAATGTTTGCTTGTACAATCCTCAGGGGAAGATGGGACAGTCACCGAACCTGCAGAGCCTGTAGGATGGGCCTTACACTGTACTGGACCGCCTAGCAGACGTAACGTACCGGATTTGGGGTGGCAGGAAATCTTGCATAAAGGTGGTACATGTGAATTGTCTGTGTCAGTACCATGGGCCATGACAGTACAGCTGGGACGTCTCCAAGTAATCGTGCTCCCCCGCAGCCGAGGATGTTGAGAAGGACCAAGGAGCAGAAGTGCAAGAGGATGGTGACTGTCTCCCAATAAAATAAGTGCACAAGGAAGAGGAACAAGACATTCCAGGAGAAGTGGACTGTATGGAGGAGCAAGGACCTCCATGGAAGCGGCATAAGAGAGGACCTGATAAGTTGAAGGATTATTTTGTGTATAATTAAATATTTCGTTTAGATTAAGGATTATGTTTGTAAACATTGTGTAGTGCTGTCGGAACGACAAAAGGATTAGGGGGGGCTAGTGTTGAGAAGTGGTATTTCCTAATTTATCCATCCCATCTGGCACATCTCCTGAACCCTTCCCACAGCTGGGCTTTCCTGAGAAAAATCGTGAAAATCGTCTAAACCTTCTTATCTCGGTTAATACTTAACCAAAAATTAATATATATATATATATATATATATATATATATATATATATATATATATATATATATATATATATATTGTTACGGAACAGAGAAAGATAATGTACACTTTAAGTGGGAACACCAGATGCTGTTGGCATTCCTACGTGTCAAGTGGGGTTGGTGGAGGATTAGTGCCCCTCCCTGTAAAACAATTAACTCTAAGCCCTTGACCACCCCGTTTGGGTTACATGGCGTCTGGCAATGGATGGATGGATGGACTACTGTCCCGTAAAGTTCCGGGTTCAAAACAAAAGAGTTAGGTAAAATTACAAGTTAAAGTTTAATGCTCAAACTAACAACAAAACATTCAGGACTCATAAGGATAATGTAATGGCAAAAAACAGGTTAAATATATGGTTAACTGCAATAGCCTCTATTAACACGAAATTAGCATGAGTAAATTTATCTAAGTCAGCCCTGATAAAATGAAAATACCAGATAATACTCAGTGAATGCCAGATATATTATTACAGATACAAAATATTATTAATGATGGCTTACAATAAGAACCTTTACATAAATTACAAAAACCTTACTAGGCCTAAGAATTAACCTTATGCTACACAGTACAAGAAAAAATGCAACAACAGTTATACTCAAATTACACACAGCTGCTAGATGGTTGGAGACTTCCTGAGCACTCACAATAATAATGACTGTACAGGGGGGGACATAGATGTGAACAAAATGAGGAGCAGATCTAAGTAGCAATAATGCAGAAACTGAGCTCATTATATAGGGGCCAGCAGAGCTTGATACAACTTGTAAGAAGGACACGCAAATGAAGCCATAGGGGACAAAGAGCTGAAAATCCTGCTCTGAACAACAGAAAGGACGACTTACTCCATTATAACGGTAGAAGGGGGGACTGAGGCAGAACACGCTCGTGATCAAACATGCAGCACACTGTGCGTTAAAATTACACAAAGGATGATGAAATCATAGGCTATGTAACACCTCCCCACAAAGAAAAAGAAATTTACAAAGGAAATTTCTTATTACTCTAAAACAATCTGTCTAAAGTCTAGATAAGCAATCTGCAATAACATTTTCTTTCCCCTTGACATGTTGTATGTCTAATGAATACTCCTGAAGAAGTAGACTCCATCTTGTCAATCTCTGATTTTTATCTTTAAACTTACTAAGGAATTTCAGTGGGTTATGATCGGTATAAATGACTATGGGGTCAAAACCAGAACACAAATAAAATGAAAAATGCTGTAAACCCAAAATCAAGGCCAAAAGCTCTTTCTCAATAGTTGAGTAGTTCTTTTGAGGTGGAGTGAACTTCTTACTGTAATAAGATACAGGGTGTTCAATACCCTGATCATCCTCTTGCAGCAAAACAGCCCCAGCTCCTGTATCACTTGCGTCAACAGCCATCTTAAAAGGCTTAGCAAAATTTGGAGTAGCGAGCACTGGCTGACTTAATAAGATAGCTTTAAGTTTGTTGAAAGAGGATTCACAGTTATCGGTCCAGACAAATTTAACTCCCTTTTTCAGTAGGTCTGTAAGTGGTGATACAAGAATTGAAAAGTTAAGAACAAATCTCCTGTAATAACCTACCATTCCCAAAAATCTTTGTAGCTCTTTCCTACTTTTAGGTCTGGGAAGAGTACTTATAACCTGAACCTTAGCTCCTGGTGGTGCAACATGTCCATCACCAATTACATACCCAAAGTACTGAACTTTAGCTTGACCAAACTCACACTTTGACAAATTAGCTACAAGATTAGCCTGAACCAAACGCTCAAGAAATTTACTGACATGGCATAGGTGATCTTTCCAGTTGTCACTGAAGATTAATACATCATCAATATAAACAACACACCCTGCCAAACCCTCTGTTACAACATTCATGAGCTTCTGAAATGTGGCTGGTGCATTCTTCATACCATATGGCATTACAGAACATGCAAAAGTCTTTCCTATTGTTACAAAACATGAGATCTCTCTAGCACGTTCAGTCATAGGTACTTGCCAGTATCCCTTTAACAAATCAAACTTACTTATGTACCTAGCCTTTCCGATCTTGTCTATGCAATCTTCCACACGAGGGAGAGGGTAAGTGTCTGTTTTGGTTATCTGATTAACACGTCTGTAGTCGATGCAAAGCCACTGTGACCCACCCGGCTTAGGGACCAGAGTGACAGGAGAACTCCACTCGCTCTGACAGGGCTTAATCATCTTGTGGTCCAACAGGTAGCCAAGCTCCTTCTGGATGAGAGGAACTTTCACTGGGTTCACACGGTAAGGAGGCAATTTAATTGGCTTTGCGTCTCCAACATCGACATCATGCATCAACACAGTGGTTCTTCCTGGAGTGGCATGGAACACTTGCGGGTACTCCTGCAGTAATGCCGAAAACTCCTGCCTTTCCTCGGGAGGTAGATGAGAAAGCTTAGTCTGGAGATCATTCATGATATCAGGATTCTTCCCCAAACTATCACTCAGGCTCATACTGCATGGGAGAGCTTCACTTGCAGACTCGGGTGGAACAGCTACAGTGCAGACTGGATTATTTTCGTCCCGCCTGTGATATAACTTTAGCATGTTGATGTGACATAGTTGCTTGTTCTTTCTACGATCTGGTGTGGCGATGACATAGTTGACATCACTGAGTTTCTTCTCCACGAAATAAGGACCACTAAACTTGGCTTGAAGAGGTTGCCCATGAACCAGTAGCAGAATCAAAACCTGATCTCCTGGCTGAAAGTGGCGTAACCTGGACTTCTTATCATACCAAGTTTTCATCTTCTCCTGAGCAGCTCCTAAATTCTCTCTCGCCAGCTGTAAAGCAATGGACAGCCGTTCTTTGAACTTCATCACATACTCCAGCAGGTTGACGTCATCTTCCTCAGACAGCCAGCATTCCTTGAGTAACTTAAGGGGTCCTCTTACTTCATGGCCAAACAGTAGTTCAAAAGGTGAGAAGCCCAGTGATTCATTTGGAGATTCTCTTGCAGCAAACACAACGAATGGAAGACCTTTATCCCAGTCTTTCTGATGTTCCAAACAGTATTTCTTGAGCATCGATTTGAGTGTTTGATGATATCTCTCCAACGCTCCTTGAGTCTGGGGATGGTAAGCTGAATACGTGATCTGGGTGATGCCCAACTCTTTCAGAGACTGCTTGAAAACGTTTGACATGAAATTACTTCCCTGATCTGACTGTACCTCCTTGGGCAGACCAAACTTTTTGAAGAACCCTAGCATTTCCTTAACCACGTTCTTTGCTGAGATATTTCTAAGTGGAATGGCTTCAGGATAACGAGTAGCCATATCAATCAGGGTCAACACATAAGAAAATCGTGAAGAAGTCTTAGGAAGAGGGCCCACAATATCCACCAAGACACGGGTGAATGGCGCCTCAAAAGGAGGAATGGGAACTAGAGGTGCAACCTTTTCGGTCTGATTACACTTCCCCACAACTTGACAGGTGTGACAAGACTTACAATACCAGAAAACATCCCTGAAGATACCTGGCCAGTAGAAGTGTTTCAAAATGCGTGCCACAGTCTTCCTCACTCCAAGGTGTCCTGCCAAACTGAAATCATGAGCAACTCTAATGATATCCTGCCTACAAACATGAGGGATGACAACTTGATGTACAACCTCCCGTTCACAGTCGGCTGATGCTGTTGGGGGTCTCCACTTCCTCATAAGTACTCCTGACTTTACATAATAATAAGTAGAAGCACCAGCTGACTCTTCCTCACTGCAAGCAGAGTTAGCTAGACCTTTTAACTTAGGGTCAGCAACCTGCAACTCAACCAACTCTTGACGAGACAAATTATCAACACTACAGGGTACTGCCTCATCTGGTGAGTGGTCCAAATTAGCAGGAAAAGTATCAGCTAGGATAACATCATCATCATTATCCTCTAAATCACCAGTAACTTTAGACTTAGCCCTAGTGACAGCACATGCAGGGAACACATCAGGGACATCACAATCCCGAGTCGCAGCCACTGGCTCACTAGACAACTGAGGAGCTGGACACACTTGACTTCCACCAATATCATTTCCAAGTAAGAAAGTTACACCTGACATTGGGAGTGTCTCAACCAACCCAACCATAACGGAACCATTAACAAAACCAGACTCTAAATTCACTCTGCACAGAGGGACAGAGAAGTAATTATTCCCTACACCTTGTAAGATTACAGTTTCATCAGAGGAATTAACATTAGAGCCTAGAACACTGGTCAGCATAAGGGATTGGCAAGCACCTGTATCACGATATATTTTAACTGATTTCCTGTCATTACTGTCCAGAGGACTGACAAAACCATCAGACAGGAAATTAGCACATGAACTCTTGAGAGTGTCACCCATGTTACTGCTCAAAAGAGGAGCTCCATCATGAGAATTTAAGTTACCCCTCAAAGCAGGTTCAGTTAACTCAGTTAAAGAATTCTGGGAACTCTCAAAAGTGGACACTAGACCAATTGACTGAATATTTAAAGACTCCTTTTTGTTCACATCACGCTGTCTCCTGAAACATTTCTCCGTAGTATGACCAAGCTTATTACAATAAGTACATTTACTTTTCTGAAATCTAGAGGTGAAGCTGGTATTTACTTCCTGAGAAACATCATCTTTATTCTCTTTCCTGTTACCTGTACTCTGAGTAGAGGCAACGTACTTACTCTCAGCTTTCCCTTTTTCTCTAGAATATCTCTTGTGAGTGAGAACATATTCATCAGCTAAAACTGCAGCATCAGACAAATTATCTATTCTTTTCTCATCAAGATATAGGCTTACATCTTTACTAATACACCTTTTGAAGTCCTCCAGCAAAATCATCTACTTAAATTTGTCAAAATCAGAATCCACATTCTTAGAATTTACCCACTGCTCTAACAGATCTTCTTTGATTTTTGCATACTCAACATGGGATTGCTTATCTTGTTTGTAAGTTGTCCTAAATTTCACTCTATAGGCTTCAGGAACAAGCTCATAGGCCTTAAGAATCAAGCTCTTAACTACATCATAATTATCAGATTGATCCTGAGGCAAAGATGCATAAGTTACTTGAGCTTTACCGGTGAGAACAGTTTGAAGGAGTACTGGCCAATACTTTTTGGGCCAATTAAAACCTGTAACTTCCCTCTCAAACAACTGAAAATACTTTGTTAAATCAGATTCATTAAAAGGAGGGACAAGTTTAACATTTTTAGCCACATCAAAATCATCAGAGCTAGATGGTCCAGTTCCACCTTGTTTCATGCGATACTCGTGGTCTGCCTGAATCCTGGCAAGTTCAATTTGTGCCTGTATCTGTGCCTCCTGAATACGAGCCTGAGACTCCGCCTCCTTAGCCTGAGACTCAGCCTCCTTAGCACGTGCTTGAAATTCAGCCTCCTTAACACGAGCCTCCTGCAGGGCTAGCTGTAACTTAGCTAATTCAATCTGCGTTTGCTCATTTGGAGGAGTTACATTAAACAAGCTTTTATTAATCATGCCAACAAGTTGATCTTTAGAATGATGAGAGTGAACTGCAATTCCCAATTGTTGAGCAACAAGCTTAAGTTCATTCTTTGTTCTGTTTTCTACATCACACACTGTTTGCATATTTGACAAAATCTTTGGCTTCATCAAGCGTAGTAATAGTAGACATCATGAATAAATCACAGTCACAAAATATCAAGCAATATCCTTATGATAATATCCTGAATATCCTGATATGAGGTCGCCAAATTTATGTTACGGAACAGAGAAAGATAATGTACACTTTAAGTGAGAATACTAAAAATCAGTACTGTCCCGTAAAGTTCCGGGTTCAAAACAAAAGAGTTAGGTAAAATTACAAGTTAAAGTTTAATGCTCAAACTAACAACAAAACATTCAGGACTCATAAGGATAATGTAATGGCAAAAAATAGGTTAAATATATGGTTAACTGCAATAGCCTCTATTAACACGAAATTAGCAAGAGTAAATTTATCTAAGTCAGCCCTGATAAAATGAAAATACCAGATAATACTCAGTGAATGCCAGATATATTATTACAGATACAAAATATTATTAATGATGGCTGACAATAAAAACCTTTACATAAATTACAAAAACCTTACTAGGCCTAAGAATTAACCTTATGCTACACAGTACAAGAAAAAATGCAACAATAGTTATATTCAAATTACACACAGCTGCTAGATGGTTGGAGACTTCCTGAGCACTCACAATAATAATAACTGTACAGGGGGGGACAGAGATGTGAACAAAATGAGGAGCAGATCTAAGTGGCAATAATGCAGAGACTGAGCTCATTATATAGGGGCCAGCAGAGCTTGATACAACTTGTAAGAAGGACGCACAAATGAAGCCATAGGGGACAAAGAGCTGAAAATCCTGCTCTGAACAACAGAAAGGACGACTTACTCTACTATAACGGTAGAAGGGGGGACTGAGGCAGAACACGCTCGTGATCAAACATGCAGCACACTGTGCGTTAAAATTACACAAAGGATGATGAAATCATAGGCTATGTAACAATATATATATATATATATATATATATATATATATATATATATATATATTCACCAATCCCTCGACCTCAAGCTGATTGCATCATATGGTACGTGAAGTTCGTGCAGGGAGAGTGAGTAAGTGGGGAAAGGGGGCAAATGTTGTTGTTTTTTGCTTGCATTCGAATGCATGGCAAAGTTTTGGTGACACAACTAAGGCTTAGACTAGCCCTCCACAAGAATAACACTTCAATAACACTTCCAGAAGACCAATATCTACCACAAACACTATTTACGTGAATTTTTTTTCCAAAATCGGCCATACTTGCCACTGGGAGGCTGGTAACCATAGCAACAACCTTGAGACAGGCTGCCTTCTTGCCCTCACCACCACACCACCTTACGGACAGACAGACAGACAGACAGACAGACACTCGCTTTCTCCCTCACACACACACACACACACACACACACACACACACACACACACACACATGGAGATGTATGTTTGGCTTGCATTGTTGCTCGATTCTGCCACCGTTGTGTGACTAGAAGAATGGATATTACAACTACTACAAATACTTTTAATATTACTACTACTGCTACAACTTCCACTACTACAGCTACTACAAATACTACACTACCACCACTACAACTACTACTACTACTACTACAACTACTACCACATCTACTACACATGCTACCATACTACAGCTACTACAAATACTACACTACCACCACTACAACTACTACTACTACTACTACAACTACTACCACATCTACTACACATGCTACCATACTACAGCCACTACAACTACAATTGCTACTACAAAAAAAACTAAAAAAAAAAAAATCTTGTGAACAAAGTAGTTGTTCACGTACTGTCCAAAATCGGAAATACTTACTTCTATGAGTTTTTTCTTTTCTATGATTCCTGCGGTTTGTACTTCTTCATCATAACAAATATGTATAAATATAATAATTTTCAATGTAAAATAAGGCAACGACTTTATCAGGAAACAAATTTTCTGCTTCCATTATTCACGTAAATATACACAGAGCAGTACAAACATTTTTTCTAATTACAGAAAAAACAACGTATCTGTATATACTAAACTAACATTAACTTATGCATAATACCCAGACTTCTACCACTCGGTCTTTGAGTAAAAATCGAAGAAACAATTAGGGCACAGTGCCACCTCACATTCAGCACACCACCACTTCGTCATAAGACATTGCTGTGGTCGGCGTAATGAACTGGCGCAAACATAGCAACGCCATAAGGCTTCTTTGCCTGCAGGTATTGGAGGCAGCACTTCCATGTACTGCCTAATGAGGTAGTCCCTGCACTGCAGCCATTCTGGCAGTTGCTCTACACTGTGCCTTCATTTCACAGAAGGCATTACTTGGCCATATCTCTCCAGAAGGCCACATATTACATCCTCAAACTGTCTGAGGGATGTGCTGGTCTTTGTAACATCTGTACAGATTGAAGGTATTCAGTACACAGATGTCAAGTACATGTAAGAATACGTGCTTGTACCTCATACAGCATTGCCCCAGACAGTTGGTGGTGCCGATTTGCATATCAGATTTATTGACGAGTCGCTTGTCAACATTATAGTCAATAACGGCATCAGGCTTGAAGACTGGCTGCCTTGATCTCCTATCAACCTTGCCTGTGTCTACCAACTTACCTTCATGGACCATGGAGAGGACATTTACCTTTCTCTTATCATGCCAGTGAATAGCAAGGAGTTTACCTGATTTCAGGGTCCTGCACTCTCCCTTCATGGTGCCCTTGGGAAAGAATGACCAATGCTTCCTCTTTGCATGAAGAGCACCACACGATCCACTTTTGTGTTCTTGCAGGTACTTTGCAAGACTTGGTGCCATGTAGTAATTACCTGTGAGTAGGACATGGATACCACCAAAGTACCTGTCCATCAGCTTCTTCACAACTGAGCCAGAGAAGCCATGGGGGTCGTCCTTCGATAACACTGCACCGCACACTGTATACACAATAAAATCTAACTTGTACCCAGTCTTGCAATCACACAAATCAAAAAATTTATTCCAAAATGATGTCTCTTTGAGGGAATGTACTGAATGAAGGCAAGATGTACCCTGAACAGAACAAGCAACTCGTCTATAACAACCTTCTGGAATGGCCTGAAATACGACACAAATTTCTCCTTCATCACTTCCAGATTCGAATGAATTTTCTACAGCCTATCGTTCAGATGTGGGCCCATATTCGCAGAAAAATGCAGGTACCTGAGGATGTTGAGGTAGCAATCCCGTGGCATATATTTACTGAACACTGGGGTAACTGTGATATCATCCACGAGCCAAAAATCATGAATATTGTGCATTCTGATATGAGGCATCAACATAGCCAATGCTAACCAAACATACATCTCGCTAACATTTGTCACTCTCCATTCTTTCATTTTCGCACTCTCTCCTATGTGCAAGGTTTCACCCCAATTGCAGCAGAATTTCCTGAATGCATTTACTTCTTTCACAATAAAATCCATCATTGCTGTTGTAAAAAAGCAAGGAAGAATTCCACAGCAGAAGAAGATGGATTACAAGGGAAATCTGGCTGCACACCTGCATTTGTGTCATCAAACACAGGTATCGGTACCTCGGGCTGAAACTCCTTCCCTTCCTCCCAGGCAAATGTTTCGAACTTGCCTTGTCTGCCATGCACATGGCCTGCCCTGTGCCCTGCCATGGCCCCTAGAATGGCAATGTGGTGGCGAGTCCACCAACACATCACTAGTAGAGGCAGGTGATGGTGGTGGTGATGGTGATCATGCTGGTGAGGGTGATCGTGGTGGTGATGGCAATGGTGATAATCATGGACAGGTATGTGCCTGCGGAGAATAAACAGATTTACAACATGCTCTAGCACCAACATACCCCAACATGCTTGCCTGTGGTGATGAGGCATGTGGTGAGGCGGACTGGTGAGGCAAGGCACTAGGTGAGGCAGACTGGTGAGGCAAGTCACTTGGTGAGCAGGCCAAAGGCCTGGTGAGGCATGCAGTGAGGCAGGTCAGCATGGCGAGGCACGTGGTGAGACAGGCCGGTGTGGCAAGGCACGTAGTGAGGCAGACCGGCGTGGTGAGGCACGTGGTGAGGCAGGTACAGATGCAGGCCATGCGGGAGAGGCTAGTGTTGCAGGAGGATGTGTGGAAATATCCAAGGTAGGCTGTGACTCACACTCTGGTGTGCAGCTCAGCCTGCAGTGTTTCCTCCTTCTGCCATCCTCCACCTCCTCCTTTTCTTCACTCACTACCTCCTTTTCCATCTACTCCACTGTGCAAATATCCCCTTCTGCAGGATAATCAATATCATCTGACCCTTTTTCATCATCAGAAAAGGCTGTTGATCATACAGCGGGAAAAGATCGCCACAAAGTGGAGAACTCAGGGTGTCTCTCCTCATCTGGTGCATACATCTCCACACTCAGCATGGGGAGGTCACTTTCATCAGAAAAGGAGTCACTTTCCCCACTCACTATTGGCGATAATGGCAAGTCCAACTCCCTCCCTATTGCACTATCACTAAGGCCTTTCGTTTTCGGGCCATTAGACTTCATTGGTGTTGAAGTCGGCGGCCACAGGCATTCACCCGAGGGTCCGGACACAGGAAAAACTGTTTACGTAGGTCTATTCACAACGGAGGTATGCAGGCAACTGGAGCATGACTGGGATGCTTTCTGGAGGGTTGCCAGTTGGCTGCACATGGTGGAAATAACCAGCTGAGTATTCAAAAATGGGCGTGAATTATTAGATCATGTATACATGTCACCCAGACAGCCCTGGGAGGATATACATGACTCCCGGACAGGATGGGTTAGGTAGTGCTGCAGTGTTCCCGATGATTCTCGAATTTCGTGAGTTGCCAATTAGCTTGCTGTTTGTGAGTGTAGTTATATTGTAAGTTGTACATTAATTTTTGTGCTCTTTTTTTCTCTATAATGTTTTATATATATGACTGTTTGTTCAATTATGTAGTTTCATCTCAGTTTGTATTCTAAATAATTTAAAGTGTTATGCAGTGTAAGTAAACATCAGCATGTTTCAAATGTCTTCAAGTTGGTAACTGTTGCCCGTTGAGAGAATACTTGAAGATTTGAATCTAATGTAAGCTTATATAAGGATGGGGAAGAGACTAGAGCAGTTCAGTCAGTTTCAGTTCAATTTGGGTGTCAGTTCAGTGTCAGTGCAGTGAAGTTTTGTTGGCAAGCATTAAATGTAATTGCAGTTAGTGAAAATTGTATATCTCCGGACCTTGTGAAAACAGTGAAGTGAAGTTTTCAAGCATTAAGTGCAATTATTTGGAAAACAAAGACAGTGAACTTAAAAAGCCATTGTTTATGTCTGTGCTGATCTTGTGTGCTGTGCACTGTAAGGCTGACCACAGGAAGAACATCTCACTAGGCAACATCCTTCCTATACTGAACTACTGCCGTTGGAGCCTGTGGCAGTGTGGGACAGGGAGGTAACAATACTATTATTCATCTGATTTCATTTGCTACATCCTTCATTTTTATTATTCATTTCCCCACTTGTTTTACTCACTCTTCCTAAAGCCATTTTCTTCAACATATTTTTCATTGTACATAACTCATTCACTTCCTATAACAGAGGTTCTTAACCTGGAGGGCGTGAGCACAGAGGAAAAAGTAGGAATTTCTCTAATTATATTTGTAATTCTTTTAACAAGTGCGTGGCTAATATCAAGACGATTATAAAGAAATACAAAACATGCTTGGACGGCTTATGAACTACGAGAAGAAGTAGCAATATTTCTAGATTCACAGCAGGAGGCAGATCTCCATGACAAATTCCATTCTGAATGCTCTCTGCTATCTCTAGCTAACCTGGTGGACATCTTCGAAGCACTGAAAGTAATCAACCTTAAACTACAAGGGGAAAAACAACATCAACATGCACCACGACACCATTCGAGCCTTCATGGTCAAACTCAACCTCTGGAAATCTCAAATTCAGGATGGAAATATAGCCAGTTGTAGTAACTTGGATTCTGCTCTCATTCACAGTTACCTTGATTCTGAGTTTAAAAAAAGAATCACTCATCTGACTGACTTGAACGCAGAATTCATCAGATAATTCCCAGATATAGATCAGAAGTGTTAAGCCTGAAAATTCATCAGGAACCCATTTCAATGTGAAGTAGCTGATGTTTCGGATAAAGTGCAAGAGAAGGTTCTTCAGTTAAAGTTCAACCCTCATCTGAGGAAGACTTCAAAGAAGTGGATCTTGAGATGCTCTGGGTCAAGTAACTTCCTGTTTACCCTTTGATATCACATCAAGCACTTCGGATTCTGACAATGTTTGGATTCATGTATCTTTGTGATGCTACATTTTCATGCCTGTTGCTGTCAAGACTAAGTACAGAAACCGGATGAACGTTTATGGGAACTTACGTTGTGCACCCTCTGGCATTCGACCATGCATTCAAGATCTGGTAGCTAAGAAGCGGTGTCAAGTATCTCTTTAAATTAGAAAGTAACATCATTAAATATGCTGGGTATATTGTTTGCACAGAATTCATGCCTAGTAAAAAGACTAAAAACACACTTTTTTTTTTTTTCGTTTTTCCTTAAAATCTGGGAGGGAATTTTATTAATTTGGTTGCAGATGTGAGGGAGGAGTGGAGGGAAGGATCAGCTACTAGAGGAAGCATGATAGTAAAAAGATTAAGAACCACTGTCCTATAATATTCATTATATACACAGCACACTCCTTCATATACCTCACATTGTATTTACGGTACTTCATAATTGTTATTGTATTTGTTATTTTTTTTTCTTTTCACCCTCACCCTCCTGTTTAGACCCCATTCTTATTCATGAGATACCTCAGTAAAGTTGATCTTTCTCCCATTTGACAGGCGAATAGAGATGAGGCTGAAGATGACTGTGTTAGTAATAATTGCGTGACATTCCTCCTTAGTGGAAAATCTTATACAAAATCTCAGTCAACTGCTCTGACTAATCCCACTTTTGCTGATACTACCCCTACACCATTTACCACTATTACTACTTATCCTACTATCGTAGAAAATTCCAGATAATTTTGATCCAGATACTCTTACTCCTTCTTCCCCAACTTATTCTGTAGAATTTCAACCACGTTCACCACAGCCTTTTTCTTCTCTTTCTGCTACAATTACGCCACCACCAACCTTGTCACACACCACCTCTACTGCCTTACATGCCACTTCTCCCACACACTCTCAAATTAATAGTGACTAAGTGGGGGTGCCCATCATCCACCCACTTAGTGTAGTGTTGCTCTGTTTTTTAGGCTAACTCTACATTGAGTGGCAAGCCAAATGTTTTCCTGTAAACCAGGAAAGCATTTACAACGCTGGGTGGTAACCTTATAACCAACCAACATGTGTTCCCTACGGAACAACAAATGGGTTGGCGGAGGGTTAGTGCCCCTCCCTGGAAAACAACTAACTAAAAGTACGAACAAGAAGCCTCGGATCAGGACTGACCAAAAAATGACGACTAAGGACATAACAAAAGGACATTGTACGGATATCTACATGGAATGTAAGGGGTGCAAATGATGAGGTGAAAGAAAGAGAGATTGTCCAGCTGCTTGAAGGTGCGAAAGTAGATGTATGTGGATTAACGGAAACTAAATGGGGCGGTGAGAGTGTGAGAGAATGGGAGTATGGATGGGGGATATACTTGGGAGTAGGTGAGAATGAGAGGGCAAAAGGAGTGTGTATGGTTGTGAGTAGCAGATGGAAGGGGAATATAAGTGAGTATGGATCAGTTGGCTCAAGGATTGTATGGGTAAGATTGAAAGGTGGACTACATATGTGGGCGACTGTGTACTTGTATGTGCCAATGCAAGATCGTGCAAGCAGAGTGAGAGAAGAGTTCTGGACAAATGTGGAAGTGTGCATGGAAAAGTTAGAAAGGAATGAGAGAGTGTTTTTCATTGGAGATATGAATGAAACAGTAGGGAATGTGAAGGTGGATAGAGTAGTTGATGAGTGGGGTGTGCCTGCAGAGATGAACGAGATTGGCAGTGCTTTAGTGGAAATTTATGCCAGGAAGGGGTTGGTGATAGCCAATACCCTCTTCAGCCACATAATGATCCACAGGTATACATGGCGAGTGATGAGAAGCGTGGGTGGATGGTGAACAGAATGAACGGAAGGCAATGATTGGTTATGTATGTGTGGATGACTGGATGAGGTGTATAATGGATGCAAGAGTATAAACAGGTTGGGGGAGTGGACTCTGACCACCAATTGATGGTGGTCAGAATCAGTGTCCAAATGAAATAGAGAAATAGAAGAAGGGAAGGACAGGAGGAATCAGCTCATACAAGGAGGGTGGAAAGGATACAACAGGATGAAAAAAGGACAGAATATAAGAGGGAAGTGGAGGAGCAATTGGGGAAATATGGATTGGAGCAGATGGGGGATGTGGAATGTGTATGCAAGATATTCATAAAATAAATCGGTGCAACATGTGAAGTGGTGTATGAGGTGAATAGAAGTCGAAATGGGGCGCAAGGAACAGCATGGTGAAATGAAGAGGTGAGAGAGGCTGTGGCACAAAAGAAGAAAGCATATAATGAGTGGATAAGAAACAGGGGCGTGGAAGAAGTTGAGAGATGGAAGAGAGAGTTGTATGTAGAGAAAAAAAAAAGGTGAAAAGATTAGTAAGAGAGAGTAAGAAGGGAGTGGATGACGAATTTGGAAGGAATTTGAGTGTAAAGTGGAGAGAATGTAAGAAAATATTTTGGAAAGCGGTAAAGAGAGTTTGACGGGGTGCCAAAAAGTTAGCTGGGGAATGAAAGATAAAAATGGTAGATTACTAGTGGAGAAGGGAGAAAAGGTGAGTAGATGAAGAGAGCACTTTAATTAATTGTTGAACATAAAGAATGAAAGTAATGCGAGTATAAGTGGCTGGGGAATGGCTGGGAGATTGAGAGATGTGAGAAGAGAGGAAGAAATCAGTAGGATGGAAGCTGTGGAAGCGATGAAGAAAGTTAAATTGGGGAAAGCCTCAGGAATTGATAGAGTGTGTGGTGAAATGACGAAGCATGAGGGAGAGATAGTAGTAGAATGGATGTGGGAGATTTGCAGATTGGCATGGAAGGAAGGTAGAGTCCCGGATGATTGGAAGTCAGGTATAATTATTCCCCTGCGCAAAGGAAAAGGAGAAAAAGAAGTATGTGGTAATCATAGGGGCATTTGTCTTCTTAGTGTAATAGGAAAAGTACTTGGTTGGATACTTATTGACAGAGTTAGGGAAACAACAGAGGAATCAGTTGCAAAAGATTAGGGAGGTTTTAGGAAGGGAAGAGCATGTGTAGATCAGATATTCATTCTCAGATCTTTACTGGAAAAGTTTTAGAGAAGGGAAAGAAGTTGTATGCGGCCTTCATGGATTTGGAGAAAGCATATGATAGGGTGGATAGACAAGGATTGTGGAAAGTAGTAAGAATATATGGAGTAGATGGGACGTTGTTGAATACCATGAAGAGCATGTATAAGGGTGCTAAAGCTGAAGTGCGTGTGGATAGTGAACTGAGTGAATTTTTCATTTTGAAGGTTGGCCTGAAACAGGGATGTGTCATGTCTTCATGGTTGTTCAGTCTGTATATGGATGGGGTTATAAAACAGATACAAGGTAGGGCAGTGGATGTTGGAGCGGCCCTAATGAGAGAGGGCAGTGTTTGGAAACTCCCTGTACTGTTGTTTGCAGATGATACTGTGTTGTTAAGTGAAGACGAAGGGGAGCTGCAAGGCTCGGTGGATGAGTCTGGAAGAGTATGTAAGAAACGGAGTCTAAAGGTGAATGTTGGGAAGAGTAAAGTTATGGTCTTTAACCCATACACCGTGGGCATGTTTACCAATGTTTTGCGTGTCCCGCGGGGTTATTCGGGCTCCGACAGACTCTCAAAAAATATTTGCCAAAAAACAGTTATTAGTCCTAGAATATTAAAATTAAATATGCTTATGGCACATACCTTCAGCTTTCTCCTGGAATGTTTGTTGAGCCTTCGTCTGTTACCGTAGGACTTGTGGAGACCTCTGAAGTTGGATAACGAAGTCTCCACTTTACACTTCCCGACAACCCGTAATATGATTACCACAGCCAGATATTAACACTATAAACACTATTCTATGATTTTCAAGTAGTTTGGGATCCATACTCCAAAAAAAAAACACTGTGAAAGCAATGGAAATTACGAGCGCGTCTGATCATCGCACTTGCGCTAGTTCGCTCTCGGTACTCTGTCATTTATTATTCATAAAACCCCTCACACTTTATATTTCTATTACTATATCACACTTATATATATCTGGAGTTTTTCTCCATAAGTTTCCTTCAGTAGTATGAGTTTATTGTCACTGAAGTCATTCAATTTTTCATTCAGTAAAATACGTAGAGAGCCACAGATTCACTTTCACTGTTATAACATAAATTATTTGTACTCATATTCTTATATTACTAATTACTTACACTACTATTTACATTTTCTATTCTATTTTCAATATTTACCCTTCTATTTTACTTACACTATGTTATTCACTGTCACTTTCAGTAAGATAAAACTATAATACACTGTTCAATCATATGTTCTGAACATCCATTCCTTTCACTTGCTATTTACACATTATTTACACATTATTTACACATTATTCTCCTTTCACACTTGCACTGTTAGAACTGCTTCTGGCTGTGGTAATCAAAGAAGCAGGTAACACAGAGGGGAACCTGGCACTCAGCGCACTGCCAAGAGGTGCGTTTGTGCTCAGGTGTGCGGCGGGTGGTATGTGCACACACCTGACACCTGCGAATCGCAGCCTTCCTTTTCCCTGTGGCAGGCATTAGCTCCAGTCTGTGCCGATCCATATACGCCCTCTGCTCAAGTCGATCGGAAAGTGTTACTGGATGGCACCTTGGAGTTGCTGCTGTCACCCTACCATATCTTTCCAGCAGCTGCTGGACACAAATCATGGCGAACAGCCTCAGGGAGAAGGACTTGGGTGGCTTGACCTTCATCTTGTACAGGATGAAGGCGTTCAACATCATATCTATGAGATGCAGAAAATCTTTCCTGTACTACCTAGCATTCTTCCTGAGGCAGTCGATCTCACCAATCATCATGTCGGACTTGTCCACCAGCCGCATGTTGATATTGTAGTCCAACACAGCATCAGGTTTCATCACAGGTTCGCCTGTCCTACGGTCGACCTTCCCACTGTCTGTCATCTCCCCCTTATGTACGGTGGTGAGCATGTGCTTGACCCTCTTGTCATGCCACCAAATTGCCAGCATCTTCTCAGACTTGTGTAGGTGCACGTCTCCTCGCTGCGAGGTTCCTGCCTCTATGAATTTGGGGAAGTGGGCACGATTACTTTTGACAGTGCCGCAGGAGCCAATGCTGTGCTCAGAAAGGTATTTGGCAAGTTTCGGTGCTGTATAGTAGTTGTCTGTATACAGCACATGATTCCCACCAAAATACTTTTCAAGGAGCACTTTCACTACACAGACTGAGAAGCCAAGGGGGTGTGTTTTATCCAGATCGACAGTGCTGGCTGAATAAATGACGAAGTCAAGGCTGTACCCCGTCTTACAGTCGCACAGTACAAAGAACTTTATTCCAAAGCGAAGGCGTTTGCTTGGAATGTACTGAACAAACCGAAGACGTCCTCTGAACAAAACCAAGGATTCGTCAATGACAACCTTCTGAAAGGGGTGGAAGAATGACATAAACTTATCCTTCATTCTGCTCAGAATCTCCCGGATCTTCCAGAGTGGGTCGATTAGGGAAGGTACATCGTTGTCGGCAAAGTGCAGGTTTCCCATGATGTTCCGGAAGCGATCTCTGGCCATGTACTTATTGAAGGTGGGTGAGGGTAGTAAGGGGTCCATGGACTAGTATTCTTCCAACTCATGCTTCTTGGAGTGTGGCATGAGAAGCATGAGGGCAAAGAACACATACAGCTCCTGCACTCCTAGCATGGACCACTGTTGCATCTTGGCTGCACCTGTACCACTTGCAGCACGTTGTGATTCATACATGTTGGTCTCATCACATATGTGCTGCATGACTTCGTCATGTAGGAAGGCCAAAAGGTAGTCCACACACTCAGCATTATCGTCAATAGTGAAGGCAGGCTGAACTCCTGAGGAGCTCTCATCAAACACTAAATGTTCAGGCACAAAATCGGACCCTTCCGTCCACTCGAAGGCGTCCAGGATTCCCTGTCTTGGCGGTGTAGGGCGGGTGGTGGTGGTGGTGGTTGGTGGCTGTGAGGCAGATTTATCTGGTTCAAGGTCACTCACACTGACCCTGGGTTGCCGTACTGCACTAGCAGCCCTTACCTTACTACCAACTCTACTTTTCAAAATCCTGGATTACCTCTTCCTCTATGGCCTGCCTTCACTGTTGATACTGGTGGTGACTCTGACGACGAAGACTCCGGAGATAACTCAGCCGACGATGAGGAAGAAATGAGTGAAGTGGGGCTTGGGGAATGGGGAGGTGAATGAACTCGGGACTCATGGCGGGCTGGGTCACGTGGGGGCATTGTTCTGGGGCTAACACGCCACCTTTTCACTCCCTTCCCAAATTCCTTGCCTTGCCGCACTAACGGCTCCTTTCCCTTGGAGCTAGAGACTACTTCCGACACTGAAGCACTCGTACTAGTACTTTCTGGCACGATTACCTCACCCGGCTCATCACACGATTCACCTGAATCGTGAAAATCACTGTCCATCATCACCATGGAAAATTCTGCTAGTTCACGTGCCACTGCAGAATCACTAAGTCCTTTCCTGCTTCCCTCACTACTTTTCTTAGGGGTAGAGGTCACGGGGCCCTTTGCAATGGGTGCAGAAGCAGCAGAAATGGCGGGGCGCGAGTGCGACATGGTTTCACTACAGCAGAGGACAAGGAACTAAATGCCACGGCTTATCTGAGAAGGCAAGGGTTGACAATGACACTGAGGCTGACTGCTGCTAACTTACATGCTAATTTTTTATAGATAGAAAATCTCAGCAATACATAAAGAAATAGGTAGTTCCAGGTGAATGTAAATGTCACTTAGGCTTCTCCCTTCCTTTCTGATATATATTTTTATTACAGACATCGATTACAAGGCATAATTCAAAGGGGAAATTACGGTGGTAATGTAGCGAATGAATGCACGTGAGGTGTTGTCAGGTGATAATTAGCCAATTCCTGGTGTATAACACTTTCACTTACCTTATTTTTTTTTGGTATATATTATTTTGTATAAGTATAGGGCATAGGGCTTATTTCAATGGATGAAATCTGTGGAAAAATCCGGGGGAAATTTGCATAGCGCAGCACGGCGTGGGAGGTGAGAGGACAGGGTAATGGAGGGCAGGTAGGGAGGGGAGTCACGAAAGGGGTAAAATCGCTAAAATGTCAACAATGGATGGGAGTACAGATGAGATCTGGAGTGCTGACTAGTGTTGGACATTGGCAGTACTGATAGATGATACAAGCCACCACTTGAGAACCCGGGATAATTCAAAATAACACAGAATCACAAAAGTGATGCCCCGCGGTATGATCCATTTTGGCCGAGTGTCACAAAAGTGGCGCCCCGCGGTTAAGGGGTTAAGAGAGGTGAAGTCAGTAAATGTACAGTGAGGTTGGATGAGGAGGAAATGGACAATGTTAGTGCGTTTAAGTACTTGGGTAGTGTGATGAGTAAGGATGGAAGTTTAGACGGCGAAGTGGTTGAAAGCGTACAACAAGGAAGAAAAGTTACTGATTTTTTGAAAGCAGTGATAAGAAACAGGGAAGTGAACATGGAAGTGAAAAAGTTACTACATGCCAGTATTGTGATACCAACTCTATTGTATGGAAGCGAAGCTTGGACCTTGTTAGAGGGACAGAAATCAAGAGTGAGAGCTGTGGAAATGAGTTATCTGAGAGGAGCATGTGGAATCACATGGAGAGACAGATTGACAAATAAGAAAGTGAAGGATCGTTGTGGTGTGGATGTGAATGTGATAGGAAACGTTAGGAGAAACACACTGAGGTGGTTTGGCCATGTGAAGAGGATGGAAAGTGAGAGACTAACGAGGAGTGTATGTGAGTGAGGTGGAAGGGGGGAGAGGGAGGGGACGGCTGAGGATGAGATGGAGGGTTGGAGTGGAGAGGTATATGAGAGAGGGGTGTGTGAGCTGGGAGCAGGGCAGAGAAATGGCGGGGGACAAGGCGACATGGAGGAGATTTGTTTGTGGCCACCCCTTACAAGATTAAGGCGTCTGGCGATAGATAGATAGACTCTTCCCAAATCTTTGCCAACTCAAACTCTTGCTGTGATGGCAAACCAAGCTATCCCTCCAAAATCCATTTTCTTTGATGATATTAACCGCTCAAAATTCACTGCTGAAGATACATCCATATCAATATTCTATTTCCTCTGTGATGTCAATACCAATTTAAATAACAGGCAACTCCACACCGTACTACTGAAGATCTCTTATCTCAAAGGCTGATTACATTAAGGCAAGTCATGCATGGGTGCTAGGTTTTGGTCTGGTCACGTTGACAGTTGCACAACACTCGATGAATTTTGCAAGAAGTTAATAAAGTTCTGTTGGTCTCAACCTAAAGTGGGTTGCCTCATTGCTTTCTCCACTCTCCTTAAACACATGAGGGACGACATGTTAATACCAGCTTAAGAAGCCATATTATATGGGGTAGCCGCAATAGCAAACACTACCAGCTCTGAGATAGGCCAGCTGTTGAGGAAAACACAATGGGTAAATCTTGTCAATGGGGATTAATTTATCAGATTATAATAATTTGGTCCTTTAACAGGTTACCTTTGATTTATCAATTGGCTGAATTAAAAACAGTTAAAAACTGCCTTACCAACTGGGTTCAAACCAGGTGACCAATTGTTAGAACTTTCAAAGGAGATAGATGATAGACTAGGCTCAGACATCACTCGTCAGGCAGGTAGTCACACCACGAATTCACAAAAGTCTCTGTCCATGTTGTAGGTGCGAAAGAAGAGTGGATGCCCTAACATTGCCTGAGACGTGTTATGTGAATGGCTTAACTTATTAGTTGGTACTGTGTACTGTGGTTGAGGATAATTTATGTTATCTTTACTTGTTAATGACACAAATGTTCCATAAAAGCTTAAAGGTGGAACAAAGATTGAAGATTTCCTGATTTACCCATCGGCTATAAAGGTGTGCCAGGATATATCATCCTTTGTAACTGCCAAAGAAGATGATAACACAGGTCTACGTAATCAAACTTTTTTCTCTCATCAGGAATAAAATATAACATTTCTAGACGTATTTTTGATCACGATCAAGAATATGCAGTCCATTTTAGCACAGCACGTCGCAATTTTATGGAAAGTATCTTTCATCACTTTGGTTGAAATTTACCGCTGGACGCATATGCTTACTTATAAAAAAGACGTTTTTCTTAGTATATTTGAGGTTTCGAAGTTTTTTGAAGTATGTCGATTCCTCTCATAAATTCAGTATCTCCAAGTAGTCCATATACACATTATATATTCATCGAAATTGAAATGACAAAACAGGAAACCCTCCTGCAAGACATATAACAGAGAGTGAGTTTCAGTGAACTTTTGCAAAGGTCAAACTACTCAAAATCATCGAGCTTTAGACTTCCTCTGATGCTGCGTTCCAGGCTCGTCCCTGTACAGCAGGGGTGAGGAACGTCCGGTCTCCCGGCCGTTTAAAGGCCCACAAGAACATTTGATCAGGCCTGCGAGGCAATTCATAAACGCAATTTCATAAACTCATGAACGAATACATATATATATATATATATATATATATATATATATATATATATATATATAGATATATGCAGTACAGAGAGAGAGAGAGAGAGAGAGGGAGAGAGATTATGTACTGGGTTACAGTTGACTTTAAGTTGATAATTTTGTATGGACCGTGAATGATGTTAAAAATATCCTTATGGCCCTTAATAGGAGAAAGGTTCCCCACCCCTGGTGTATAGCATCCAGCAGTAATCCGTGAGCATACTTTCATTCCACAAGCCTTGATAGCGATGCTCCATTGCAATGATATCCTGATGGAAGTGTTCTCCTTGTTCGTCAGAGACGGCTTCCAGGTTCTGCTCGAAAACTTCAAAATGTGAATGGAGGAAACGAACTTTCAGTGGCATCCAACATCCCATAGCAGCAAATGAATTGAAAAGTCTCTCAACACCATCTTCATAATCCGGTGACCTACTGTTTCCCAGGAAAGTTTCACATATCCACTTGAATGTGTTCCAGGCAGACAGTTCCACATTGGCCTGATAGTTTTTTTTTTTTTTTTTTTAATATGTCCGACTCTGGGCATAGGCTTCACAGCCTGCTTTCAAGCCCCAGTAGTCCTCCTACGTTCCGTACACCTCTACTTGTCACCACTTCAGCGATAACACCCACCTTCCATACTGAGTACATGCTAGGGCTGTCTCATACAGGACTGGTGTATTGGTATTAGCGGGGGTATTTTTACGACATATCGGCGGGTCTTCTGGTAGATCAGTAAAGTCTGTTTTCTATGAAATTCAAATCCTTAAACTGTTCCCTGCCCCAGCGGGATTTGAGCCCGGGTCCGTTAGGACTGCAGGCCACCTCTCTACCAATTGAGCCACCGCCTCCCCGCTGAAGTTGTGGTCTCTCAGAAGTTCTTTTATCTGTGGGCCGATGAATATTCCTTCTTTCAGCTTAGCTTTAGTGATGCCTAGGGAATTTGTTTGTGACATATCCGAATGCTTCAGTGTTTCATCTTCCCAGTGTCTTCACGAACTGCTTCATTAAGCCAAGCTTTATATGAAGCAGAGGAAGAAGAATATCTCCTGGAGCAACCAGGGGTTCATTGGTGATGGTCGAAGTTCCTGGCTCGTATGTTTGTCTAGGTGGCCACGTAGATTGCACATTGTGCTTGGAAGTTGCACAACTATCTCAGGGACATAAGAAACAACAGTGTTTTGTGAAGCCTGATTGCAGTCCCATCACCAAACCGATCACTTTCAAGTTTCCACACAACTTTCATTTGTATTCTTCATATTTTATGGCATGTAAAAGGGCTGCATTATTTTCATAGCACTCTTTCATGTGCACTGAATGTCTTAAAGGCACAGAAGGTTTCATATTCCCATTGTGCAGCAGTACCACCTTCAAGCTTTTCTTCGATATATTAGTGAATCAATGCCATTGAGAGGGATCATGCTCCCGTGAAAGACAGTGGAACAATCCATCAATGTCGTTCCAAAAATATAGTGGTCCATTAACAGAAAAATATGAAGAAAGATCCTCGTTTCGTTTCCTGAAGTATGTTACTAGAACTTCTTTCTTGAGGAGACATTTTTCTTTCAAATGAGATGCCAAAAGTTCAGCCTTGTCCTTCGGTAGTCCCAAATCTCGAACTAAGTCATTCAACCTTCCTTGAGAGAACTGTTCAGGTGTGTCTTCATTGTCGGCTAAAAACTCTGCATCCTCAGCTACTTCATCTGACTCAGTTTGGGCTACATCTTCGTCCTCATCATCGCTACTGGCTGTACTATCTTCTGGTGGTATTGTAATGGGAAGATCTTCATCGTTGTCCGGCACTGGTCTTATAGCGGATTCCAAACTGAGGTAAGCAATCCTATGCTTGTTCTTAACAGAAAACCCGAGTATGTTGACCTTGCAGAAGTAACAATCTGCAGCATTATCTTTCGGTTCCCTCCATATCATAGGAACGGCGAATGGCATTGCCTTTTTTTTTCTCTAATTCAGCCAAAACCTTAGTCCATTCGAACAAGCTGTACAAATTACATGCGGTGCCCATTTTCTGTCTTGATCTCCAAGAGAACAACCGAATTAAAGATGATAGACCTTCTTGATATCATTCGTGATGTTGCGTCGCTGTCCCTTTGGGGTGAACGAACCGCACACATAGCAGAAACAGTCAGGGCTATTTTTCCATTGCCTTGACATTTCAACTGATTCAATAAACAAAAACAGCTGCAAAATAGCATAAGCAGTGTTGAGAACAGGAATATATATATATATATATATATATATATATATATATATATATATATATATATATATATATATACGGTTTCAACATGAAGGTTCATCAATCATCATAAAAACTAGACGTGGTAAGAACATTGGATGGAATCATCGGAATCACCACCTAAAACTGTATCAAGAGCACCACAAAACTTTCATGATGATTAATTTACTGCTGACCAGTGTAATCCACCTGATGTACATACCTTAAACTCTAAGGATCCTTCTTCCACACTTTCATCTGACCTTGCCTTACGTGTACAGTACAATACAGTCACTCATAAAAGAGATGTTACCTTGCTAGCCAACCCCTCCGCGTTTCGTCTGGTAACACTGTAACCCTTACAACTTCAGGTGATTCGAGTTTAGCTTCCAGTTACTAAACCGGAGTGAACCCCGATTCGAATACTCGTATAGTTTCACTTCCTGATGAACTAATGTAGCTATGTCGTGTGTGAAATGCTCTTCATAATATTACTTTGTATATTAAATAATCGCATCCCAGTGCACGCGGCAAATCGTTTGACCTCGGTAGATAATCTAATGCTGAACACTTTCGTAATACGAGTATAGCATCTATCATTTACATTAAAACATGAGTGGATGCACAAACACTATTACATGTCGTAGCTACCAGTGACTTCCAACTATTCCTCTCACAGTTCCAAGCATTCTGATGAAATGATTATAATAACTTTCATCCTGTAGCTAAACCTGTGATGTTACGTATAAAAATTTAATGTCACATGACCGACTGGGAGTTGCTATGTCGGTATATGTCCCGGAAAGACCAATAATTAATCGTGTACTGACTTGCACATTATGAACATCTTGAGACTAAAAATATATATAGTTTCATTCACATGAGGCTGTTTAATTTTAAATGTGGCATGTCCTTATGATGTGTAATTTCGAGGTAGGGTACAACACCATGGTGAAATAGGGACACCTCATTGACATTATGATTTCATTGTTTTGATGAGGTTTGTAAAATAACTGATCTCGATGACCTGGTCAAAAGTTTTTTTTTTTTTTTTTAAATGCATAATCTACATTCGATTTTATGACATACTACTGGATATATTACGATGAGAGTGATACTGTTATAAATAAAACATCAATTTACTGCTACAATGAAGATGAAAGATATACTTCCATTAGGCAAAGAGCTTCAGATCACTTCTGCAGAAATTCTGCATTAGTGCCTCGTGACATTTTCAAAGTATATGAATTTCTGCATTACTGTTGGTTTATTGATTTTCCCCACGTTTATGGTTACGGATTTCTTTTTCTCCAGAAAAATATTATGACACTAAAATTTGTAACTATATCAATGTTTTAGGGCAATATTCTAGATAATGTATCCTCTGAATATCTTAAACTAAATTTTAGCATTTCACTGTTGGTGCCATAATGATCATGCAGTACAAAAATTTTTACAGTACCTAGGTTACGTTTCATTGTCCGAGATGCATTCTAATGCAAATACTCTCTTTATCATGTCAGTCCCGAATTTCATAGATTATGCTTGTCCTTCACGATATATTGTAATTTCAATGTCTGATAACTGTGGAGATTATCACTGAATTCGGAGGTTGCAATCTCCGTCGCGGACAGTTGAAGCTCAGGAGCCGAGTTTATCTGCCCAGATTAGTATCTATATCAATAATTTCTCCTCTGTAGCCAACCACATACCTGTTTGTGGGGGATGTGTCAGTGCCAAAGTAAACTGTTCGTCTACAGCTCTACACCATATGCGTCAGTGAAGAGGATGTGTCACTGCCAGTGAGAAGGCTGGTCTGACAACGTCTGTACCACATACTGTATGCGTGGGCTGAGGGATTGACTTACAGCCAGAGCGACAGCAAGCCTTACCACATCTCTACCACATATGCATGAGCGAAGGGACGTGTCAGTGCTAAATCACATACTAATCTGGCCAAATCTCTATCACATTTGGATAGATGAGGGAAAGTGATAGTGCCTGATTACTCCTTTACCTGGTCACATCTTTGTCACATACAAGTTCATGGGTTACCATAGTTGTGCAAATACGAAATTCAGAAGACTTAAACTCAAAAAGATGGAGGCCCCATGTCCTATTATTGGTGTCAATAGGCCCAGTAGTTTTCCTGTGAGTGCAAGTTTATGCACACACACACACACACACACCAGGCACGGTTTTTGAGTAGTGAGGGGCGTTATTATTATGTTAAAAACCACAAGTACTGACACTTGTGGTCGTCATTAAAATAAATGGTACCCATAACCTCTCATGTACGCATCAAATCATAGCACATGTGGTAACGACTTGCTATATAGCGGAAAATAACTCCACGAGTATTTTTTAATTCAAATATTCCGACTCAGTGATTTTGGACGGTTGCCTTGTTAGACTTTTCTATTATAATGTCCTACCATCCATTATGATGAGAAGATTCTCTGATTTGGTGCATGTAATTCACCCAGAATACCTCCCTGCCAATCGCTTACTGCTACTCTTAGGCTATTTTACTTAGATTAGGAAAGAAGTTTTGTACTGCAAGTCATTTTTCCTTAGGCTAGCAGTACCAAAGAATAATTCATAGTAATGAACCAGGTAATGAACATTTATTTTCTTTTTAACCCCTTAACCGCGGGGCGTCACTTTCGTGATGCTCAGGAGCAAGGGATCATACTGTGGGGTGTCACTTTTGTGATCCTGTGTTATTTTGAATTCGCCAGGGCTTTCAAGTGGTGGCTTGTATCATCTGTCAGTAATACCAGTGTCCAGCTATACTCAGTTCTGCTAATGTCACTTGTACTCCCACCCACTGTTGACAATTTAGCCATTTTTCTCCTGTCCTTGACTTCCCCCCTCCTTACCTCCCCTCCATTACCCTCTCCTCCTGCCTGACCAGCTGCATTGCACTACACAAATGTTGGACAGATTTTTCCACTCATTTTATCCATTGAAATGTGCCCTTCGCCCTATTCTTATACAAAATAATATATAAAAGAAAGAGAAAAGGTAATTGATACTGCCATACATCTGGAATGGGCTAATTATCACCTGGCAACAGCTCATGTGCACTCGTTCGCTAATTTTCCCTGTTTATTTCCCCTTGAATAATGCCGTATGACCTGTTCTCATAATAAAAATATAAGATAGGAAGGAAGAAGCCTAAGTGATATTTACATTCACCTGGAACTACCTAATTTATTACGTATTGTCTAGATTTCCTGCCAATCATTTCATAGCAGCTGCCACCACGCTGACATTGGCAGCCCTTCATTGCCCCTAGGCCACAACATTCAGTTTACTGTCGTCTTTCAAGGTGAAACCATGTCGGATTCACGCCTGTCTAATTCCGCCGCTTTTTAGCCCCATGCAAAGGGTCCTGTGACCTCTACTCCTACTAAACCTCGTGTGGAAAGGGGTAAAGGGCTAAGTGACTACTGTGGAATGTGAACTGGCTAATTTATCAATGAAAATGATGGACAGTGACTATGATCTTTCTGGTGACTCTAAAACAGTGCAATTGGAAATGTAAATAATGTGTAAATAATGTGTAAACAGCAAGTGAAAGCAATGAATGTAAATATAACTGAACAGTGGAAAATAGTTGTATAAGTTACTGCAAGTGACAGGGCATAACATAGTGTAAATGAAATAGAAATGTAAATAATGTAAATAAAACAGAGAATGTAAATAGAAATTTTAATGAGTAGTAATATAAGAATACGAGTATGTATACTAGGAATAATGAAAGTGAAAGTTTCACTCTAGCATGTATGAATACTGGGAGTTGTGAAAGTGAAAGTGACAGATTAGCTCTCAACGTTAGTATACAGGATGAGAAAGTGAATGCCTGGAGTGAAAATAAACTAGTAGTACTGAAAGAAACTTATAGATAAATTTTGTATATATAAATAAGTGTAATAAAGTACTAGGAATATAAAGTGTGTGTTTATAAATAATAAATGACAGCTCCGCCTCAGAATACCATGGGGAACCAGCACAGGAGGAAAGCTTGTATGCGCTTGTAATTTACATTGCTTTCACAGTGTTTTTTTTTTTTTAATATGGATTCCAAACTACTTGAAATTCATAGAATAGTGTTTGTAGTTATAATATCAGGCAGTGGTAACCACATTACGGGGTATTGGGATGTGTAAAGTGGAGACTTCGTTACCCAACGTCAGAAGTCTCTACAAGTCCTACGGTAGACGACGAAGGTTCAACAAACATCCCAGGGGAAAGCTGAAGGTATGTGCCATAAGCATATATAATTTTAATATTCTAGGAGTAATAACTGATTTTTAGTAAATATTTTTAAAAAGTCAGTGGGAGCGCGAATATCCTTGTGGGACACGCAAGAAGCACAAAAACAACCCCGCGGTGTTGGGGTTAAAAGAAGTGGTGATGAACAAAGTAAAAATCCATTCAACGAAATTTTTACCGTTTCGACAAAACTGCAACAATGAAAATGTAAGCACCTACGTATATCCAATGTCAAGTGTCATCTGGGGATTGACAAGGTTTTCTCGGCGTTTTTCATGAACCAAAGTCAGAGAATCTTCTCATCATTACGGATGGTAGCACAAGATAATAGAAGTCTAACAAAGCAACCTTCTATCGTCACTCAGTCGGACTATTTGGAAAATAAAATACTCGTGCAATTATTTATCGTTATATAGTAAGTCGTTACCACATATGCTATGATTCGATTGGCAGATGAGAAGTTTTGGACATCACTATTTTAATGGCGACCAGAAGAGTCAGTGATGTAGTTTTTAATACAATAATAACTATACAGAGAACAGGTAGGGAGCTCAATACCCAAAGGCCACCACATACTAGGACAGTGGTTGTCCTAACCAACATACAACATCATAACTTTTGGCATAAATGTTCCAAAAAATATCAGTGTCTCCTTCACCATGATTACGTGATGATACGTATCTGACTACAATCAGGTAATCTTATATAAGCTGCGAATGACTTCAAGATGTCAGGAGTTTATTCAGTACTATTATCGAACTCCTCTAATAATTATGTCTATCAAGTAAATTTGTACTAATAATGATCAGACAAAATAATCAGACGACATCGTACTTGAGGGTGTGAAGTACATGTGCAAGGAACAAGTAGGTCCAACCTCCACGAATCAGAGGCTGGGATTCTAGATGCACAAAGCAACGAAAACTGAGTAGCAGTGAAGAGAATCATATTATCGCAAAGAGACATGCGTGGATATTGTGCGTGTGTGGGGGAAGGTCTGGGTGTTGGAAGGGGGTTGAGTGGATGTGAGAAGGCGTTGGTCAGAGCAGGATGCAGCAATCTGGAAAACAGTGGCATGATTATTTGTGGATTTACAAGTATGAACTCGATAGCTCATTGTCAAACCTTCCACGATTTATCACCAAACCCGTTTTTTCATTGAAATGATTCCATGCAAGCATTTACGTAAGACACTTAATATTTATATTTTGCTGTCACAGTTCCTTTATTATAAATTGGTCTCCCAAAATACGGGAGCATACTCCCCCCACGCCGGAATCCATGCCTAGTGTGTGTGTGTGTGTGTGTGTGTGTGTGTGTGTGTGTGTGTGTGTGTGTGTGTGTGTGTGTGCGCGCGCGCGCGCATAAACGCGTACTCACGGGCAACCTACTGGGACTATTGCCACCAACAGTAGGACATGGGGCCACCGTCCTTTCGAGCTTAAGCCTTCTTAAATTCGTGTTTGTACTACTGCGGTAACCCATGAACTTGTGACAACGATGTGATCAGGTAAAGGAGCAATCAGTCACTATCACTTTCCCTCATCTCTCCATATGTGGTAGAGATTTGGCCAGATTAGTATGTGATTTAGCACTGACACATCCCTTCACCCATGCATATGTGGTAGAGATGTGGCCAGGCTAGCTGTCGCTGTGGCTGTGAGACATCCCCTCAACCCACGCATTTGTAGTAGAGATATGGCCAGGCTAACATTCGCTTTGACACTGACACATCTCCTCAACCCACACATATGTGGTAGAGACGTGGCCAGACTAGAATTCGCACTGACAGTGACGCATCCTCTTCACCCACACATATGTTGTAGAGATGTGGACGAACAGTTTACTCTGGCGCTGACACTTCCCTCCACGAACAGATATGTGGTAGGCTACAGAGGAGAAATAACTGATACAGATACTAATCTAGGCAGATAAACTCGGCTCCTGAGCTTCAACTGTCCACGACGGAGATTGCAACCTCCGAATTCAGTGATAATCTCCAGTTATCGGACACTGAAATTACAGTGTATCGTGAAGGACAAGCATTATCTATGAAATTCGGGGACTGACATGATAAAGGGAGTATTTGCATTAGAATGCATCTCGGACAATGAAACGTAACTTAGCTACTGTAAAAATTCTTCTTGTACTGCATGACCATTATGGCACCAACAGTGAAATGCTAAAATTTCGTTTAAGATATTGAGAGGATGCATTATCTAAGATACTGCCCCAAAACGTAACATTGATATAGTTACAAATTTCAGTGCCATAATATATTTCTGGGGAAATATGAGATACCTAACCATAAACGTAGGAAAGAATAAACGAACGATAATGCAGACATTCATATTATGTGCAAATGTCACGGTGGCCGTAATGCACTATTTCTTCACAAGTGAACTGAAACGCATTGCCTAATGGATGTATAATTTTCATCTTTATTTTAGCAGTAAATTGCTGTTTTAGTTATAACAGCATCATTCCCATGGAAATATATATTTTTCCATTAATGAGGCGTACAATCGGATGTAAATTATGCATTAAGGATGTTTTTTCCTCTGACGATGTCATCGAGATCACAGTTATTTTACAAACATTGTCAAAACAATGAAACCATAATAACGTCAAAGAGGTGTCACTATTTCACCATGGTGTAACATACCTCTAAATTTTACATCATGAGGACATGCCGCCTTTTACATTAAGCAGCCTCATGTGAATGAAACTATATATCTTTTAGCCTCAAGATGTTCATAATGTGCAAGTCAGTACATGATTAATTATTGGTCTTTCCTGGACGTGTACCGACATAACAACTCCCAGTCGGTCATGTGACATCAAATTTTTATACGTAACATCACAGGTTTAGCTACGGGATGAAAGTTATTATAATCATTTCAACCGAAAGCTTGGAATTGTGAGGTGAATAGTTGGAAATCATTGGCAGCTTCGACATCCATTCATCATGTTTTAATGTGAATGATAGATGCTACATTATGAAAGTGTTCAACAATTAGAATATCTACTGCAGTAGATATTCTGATGTTGAACAAATCGTTTGACCTCATGAGGTCAAACGATTTGCCGCTTGCATTATGATGCGATTATTTAATATACAACGCAATATCATGAAGAGCATTTTCACACACGGCATAGCTACATTAGTGCATCAGGAAGTGAAACTATATTCGAATCGGGGTTCACTCAGGTATAGTAGTAACTCAAAACGCAACTTGAATCACTTGAAGTTGTAAAACTTTCAGTGTTACCAAACGAAACGCGGAGGGGTTGGCATGCGAGATATCATTTCATTTATGAGTGACTGTACAGCCGCCAGCACAAATTCGTTGCAAGCCTGCTCGTGTGATGTGGTCGTTTTGTCTGGTAACGGTGTATAAGAACTAGTTGCCACTGAGGCTTTTTTACGCTTTAAAAACTGTTTATAAAAATTGGTACTATAAATCGCCCAGAATGCAATATTCTTTATATCTGACTAGCATTACAATGTGCGAAAGACGACAGAAAAATATTGTGGAATGATAAAACTACCGCTCTCTCCCTCGTACCCTTTCCGATGTCCCTCTCCAACCTCCTCCTCTACCTCCCTCCCCCTGCTTTTCTTCATTTCCACGCCCCTCTCTCCCTGCCCTGTCGACTTTATATTATCCACGGCACTAACCTACGTGATAGACTGCATTCTTCTCTATGTCTTGTCTATCCCTGTAACCTTTTTTGTTCCTCTACATTCGTGAATTTCTTGCCAGGCCACAGTCTTTTTCTCCCACTTTTTACCCCAAACATGATGCAGCAATTCGAAACAGTATTGGTTCTGTTCCCGCGTCATGAAACAGTGAACAGTATGAGTGGAATGGGAACATTTTCCTTGGAGAGAGAGAGAGAGAGAGAGAGAAGTAGGAGGAATGGGCACAAATGTTTGTTTAATTCAGCCTAATAATATAATAGCCACTGACTGCCAGGCTCACCCAAACAAACACCAGTAAGGAATACATCACAAGAACGAGACCTCAATGTTCTTGTATCTCCTGGCTGTTGGTTGTGACAAGCGGTGGAGAAAAAGACAACTGGAATAAAAGGAGTGGGAAGGAGACAGAGAGGGTGAGAATGGGACTCGAACAGGAAAAAATATTGACGATTAGCCTTGGGTATAGGTGGTTGTACTGAGAGCAACTGGGAATAGGGCAGACTGGATTTAGCAAACAGTCAAGAGAGAATTGCGATGCGCCCATCGAGTTAGTGCCGTGGATAAATGAATAAAGGTAGAGAGGGAGGGAAAGGAGAAAGTGGTGAGGCATGAACGTGAGTGGGGGATAGGAGGGGGAGGGAGGGGTGAAGAGGACGTCAGGAGGAGTAAGGGGGAGAGAGGAGAAGGGAGCTTAGACACGGTTATAATGAGGAATACTAGAGTATTACGCGCATACGTCGTTCCATAACATTCTTCTGTCAGCTCTTGCACTTTTTTATACAGATCAAAAACGGTATACTGAATATTGTACTCAATGCAGTCTCTAGTACCACTTTTTAAAAACACGTCTTTAAAATGCATAAAAGTCTATGTGGCAACTAGTCCCCTTACACTGTTGCCAGACAAGAGGACTCACATCACACGAATAGACTTGCAGGGAATTTATGCTGATGACTGTACATTCAGGTGATTATCCCCAACATATAAATCAATCAATAAATTTTTTGCAGACCGATAGCCATATTGTGGCTTTATCTGGTGAACTCATGGGGAAGACTGATTTGGTTAATCATCGAAATGAATTAGTTCCCCGTACTCAAACAGTTTATGTCCCGGCAAATAGACTTCCACGCAGTGTGAGACAACAAAGACGTGAGATAATACAAGATATGTTGGATCAGGATATCATTGAAAATTCTGTCAGTCCGTGGGAATACTCCACTTTTCTTAGTACCCAAGAAAGGAAGAGAATTGAGACAAGTAGTTGACTATTGTAAAGTATATTCAGTCACGATACCCGATTGTTTCCTGTTGCCAGTTTTAACAGATTTATTAGAATCACTTGGTGAGCAAAATGTAGTTTTCACCTCCCTTGACTTACTCACTGGTTACTGGCATAGTCGTCTTGGCCAATAACAGCATTCAGCACTGCCTCTGGACATTATCAATTTAAGAGACTCCATTCTGACTTAAAAATGCTCCACCAGTGTTAGAGACTTATTCTGTATTCAGAGGTATGCTTGGTCATTCTCTTTTTGCCTACCTTGATGACATCATTATAGTGAGCAAGTCCATCCTTGAACTTTTTGCCAAAGTATAACCAGTATCTGATCGCCTTGGAGATGTAGTTGATGGCAAAGAAATTCATACCACGGACGATAAAGTTAAAGCTGTCTCTAACTTCCCAGAATCTACCTGTACTGATGATGTAAGGAGTTTTCTTGGTCCGAGTGGCTATTATCGGCAACTTATTAAAGGATATGCACAAATCGTCGCTTCTTTGACAAAATTACTACAGAAAGGCATACCTTTTGTGTGGACTAAGGATCAGACACAAACTTTTGAATCACTGAAAGTAGCACTTGCAAACACCCCAGTCCTGGCATTCCATGATTATAAGAAATCCTTTCTTCTGTGTACCAATGCATCTGGTGTAGGAACTAGTGTGGTACTGTTGCACCTTGATCAGGCAAAAGGGAAACGTGTAATAGCCTACGCTAGTCGTGCCCTAAATACCACAGAATGCAATTACAGTGTACTGAATGGGAAGCCATAGCAGTTGTTTGGTCTCTAAACATTTCAGAGATATACGGTTATCCAGTGCGTATCCAAACAGATTATCTTCCCATTTGTGATTAGTTCAAAGGAAGCAGTCTTACAGGTTGACTAGCTCGATGGTCAGGTATTATTCAAGACTTTAATCCAACCATTCAGTATGTCCCGCTTCCTCTGGCACCTTGCCAAAAACTTTTCTAACAATTTTACCTCATCATCCTTCCCTCCTCTTCTACTCTGATGGCTCTGTAGCTATTTCGTCTACTGATAGAGTAGATCCCTCTGCTCAGACTTTCTCTTCCAATTCCACCTTAGATGATTCCGGTGTTGTTCCTTTATCACTTCCTCTCTCTGACTTCCTCATAGCTGACATTAAAATTTTTCAGCTGATGTATTTTCTGCGATCACTGGCCTCAGTACTAGCAAGGCATATGGGCCTGATAGGGTCCCTTCTGTTGTCCTCAGCAGGCTTACACCCTGCCTAAGTAAACTCATTCGACTTTGTCTATCAACTTGTACCTTTCCTTCTTGCTGGAAGTTTGCTCTCATTCAGCCTGTCCCAAAGAAGAGTGACCATTCCCAACACTCTAACTATCGCCCAATTCCTTTAACATCCTTTTTCTCAAAAGTTTTCGAGTCTATTCTTAACAGAAAATTTTTAAAGCATCTTTCCTATCACGCATTTCTTTCTGATCGTCAGTATGGGTTCCGTCAGGGACGCTCCACTGGCGATCTTCTCACCTACCATTCAGACTCCTGGTCATCCTCCTTTCGGGACTTTGGCAAAAGTTTTGTCATTGCACTTGACGTTTCAAAGGCTTTCGATCGAGTCTGACATAAATCTTTAATTTCCAAACTGCCTTCTTACAGTTTCTGTCCCTCTATCTCTACCTTCATCTAAAGCTTCCTTTCTGGTCGTTCTATAGCTGCTGTTGTAGATGGCCACCGTTCTTCTAGATCTATCGACAGTGGTGTTCCTCATGGCTCTGTACTATCATCAACTCTTCCTTTTATTCATAAGTGACCATCTAAGCAGTACATCTAACCCTGTCCAATCATACACTGATGATTCAACCTCTCACCTTTCCATTCGGTTCTTGCAATGTTCATCTCGGCAGTTAATTCAACAAACAAGGGATAAGGCTATGACACACCTAATGTCTGACTTGGCCTGTATCTCTGACTGGGGTAAAGTAATCTTGTTGTTTTTAATGCGTCAAAGACTCAGTTCATACACTTACCAACAAAATCTTTCACAGGAGTACCCACTAATGTTTCATAATATCCAGCTCAATCCTACATCATCCTTAAACATACCTGGGGTTTCATTCTCTCGGGATTTATATTGGAAATATCTTACTACATCTTTTGTATAATCTGCGTCCAAGAGAATAGGTATGCTAAGCCGACTCTGTACCTTCTTTACCGCTGTACAGTTGTTGACTTTGTACACGGGTTTTATTCACCCCTGTGTAGAGTACATCTCTCATGTGTGAGGAGGCTCCCCACATACAGTGCTTCTCAACAAGGTGAAGTCAGAGACTTTCGTCTCATTAACTCTGCTCCTCTTACAGGCTCCCTTCAACCTCTGTCTCTTCGCCATTCTGTTGCATCTTTTTCTCTTTTCTATCGCTACTTCAATGGTCCTACTCCTCTGAACTGCTTGGATCCCTCCACCTCTACGACGGGCGCATACAGCACCCATCTAGCAACAAACTCTCATCCCTTTTCTCTCCAACTCTCTAATGCAAGAGTTAACCTTTACTCCCAGTCCTTTATTTATGCAACAGGTCAACTCTGGAACTGTCTCCCTCTTTCTGTATTTCCTACTTCCTATGATTTTCTTTCAAACGCAGTGTGTTCAGGCATCTCGAAATGAACGGATCTTGAAATTGGCTCTTTGTTGTATTGTTTTTGTTTTTTTTCTTGGAAGGGTTTGCTGGCTCCGGCCTTTGGTCCCTTCTTTCTTGCATTAAAAAAAAAAAAAATCAAATGTTATTGCCAATGCTCTATCGCACCACGTAACTGTGGCAGTAGCATCATGTCAACCCAGTGAAACTCATTACACAACTCTAGCCTCAGATGTTGTCTATAATTCTCAGTGCACCGATCCTCTGTGGTCCAGTGCAGTACTGTTTATTTCATAGAATCGTGAGACACTTCAACCTTACCTACTCTGCCAGTGCCAATAGATGATTTCATGTTAGACAATGGTATTTTTTATAGGAATACATCATTTATGGGAAAAGACATACTTAATGGAGAAGTCCACCAACTTTTTGTCCCTACTGATCTAATACATGCGATGCTCCACATCGTTCATGACACTCATGCATCTCATCCAGGTAAAAAGATCCATGTTTTGAGATAAGCACACCTCCTTTTACGCAGAAGGACATCAGTGTTCACTGTGACTCTTGTATTTCCTGTAATCGCCACAAAGGATCAACTGGATTACTTGCCCCACCCTTGCAATATCCAGTTCCATCACGTCAGTGGGAAACTGTCTCTATCGACTCCATAAATTTCCTCTTACAGAATCCAGTGCGGAGTTTTTGTCTGTGGCAGTCGATCATTTCTCACGCTATTGTATCCTCGTGGCTCTCCAACATATGACTGTTAAGGTTATTGCACGTGCCTTTACAGACCATGTCATTTGCCAATTCACTGCCCAGTCTACTGTTATTACTGATAATGGTAGAGTTTAACAATAGTTTGCTTGTTGAAATTTGTAAGCAGAATAAGAGCAACAGGTGTAATGTCAATCCAAATCATCCAGCTTCCAGTGGCATTATCAAAAGGCAGAACAGAAAAGTTCTGGAGTGTCTGGGGCACCAAGGTTCTCAAAGGGTTGTTGGGATGAATGGATACCCCAAGCTGTGGCTTCTTTCAATAGTTCCATAAATGCATCCATAGGTGAATCTTCATTCTTTGTCTTCATTGGGTTCGAGAAGGGCTTGTCCTATTCCATGCTGTCATCGAAGCCTGGCCCACTCTATAATTTGGATGATTATGTGAAAGTAAAAATTTCAGACTTTCAGAAACTGCATCAGTATGTAAAAGCAAATCTGGCTTTACCTTAGATATAATGGAACAATGCCACCATAAGTCTGCATCACCTATCAGCATCGATATTGGAGATCTAGTATTTGCTCGTTCGTTTACACATATCTCTAAATTAGATGATAAATTTACACTGTGTGATAACTCGGAAGGGTAATAAATTTGAAATCCAGGAATTATCCACTAGAAACACCAAGCGGGTTCATGCGGACGATCGTAAGCAAGCCCCGAGCAGTCTGGTGTTGAAATAGTCACGTGGAGAAACTCCATCTTCTCTTATTCCTTCCATTCCTTCTTCTGACACCCCTTCAAACACATTTTTTTCCTCCTGTCAATGAATATCGCTCAAAATTATGCTCCACACACAAGCCTCTTGCATAAAAATTACAACCTCTTCACAATCTTCTTTACCTTAGATTTATTTAATAGGTAAAGATGTTGTCGGCATATCTGCTGGAAGTGCTTACCCTCATAGGGTCCGGGCTGGGTGAGGACGATGGCGCAGTGAGACCTGGGACTATGGTTGGCTCGGGAGGTGAAGTATTGGTGACTGAAGATGTAGTCTCTTTGCACTACGACCTTGAGCTGCTGGCCGCCGTAGCTATCGCCCTACCCCACTATGCACCACAGCTGGATGAAATACACACTCTTCTGTCGACCATCGAGGAGAAACACAATCCGGACTCCTTTTGGTACCCTCTCCATTTGCCTATTCGTTGGGAACTTGAGTATGTTTGTAGCAGGTTTTCCCACCAACTGTAAAGGACACTTTTCCTAACCAAACACCTGAAGGTCATTCACGTGTGAAGTGTGGTCTCTCTGATCTCGGGGGAGAAATTTTGGGTGGTCTTTTTGGTGTAGCGACTACTCATGACCTCTCTGAATTCAAATCAAACGTTGAGTTGGTTGATGCCCTGACAGGGTTCTCCAGGTTCAACACTCAATGTTGCAGAAGAGAATGTCACACCTAAATCACTTCTCAGACGTTATACAGAAACAAATTTCAAAGGTTTATGTTGTAACTGAGTTGTTATATGTCAAACTGCACCTGGACAGCCTACAGCTTTCCCTGGACTCTTTTCTCTCCCAGGTCACAACTTTCTTTCGTATCCTAATCGATGCTGTCAGTGGTCGTGTCACGTTACACCTGGTACCTATCTCTGATCTTCGTTCTGTATTGAAATGGGCTCACTCTACCTTCGACTTATCTCCAGTGGTTCCCCTTTCCTCTTTCGAGTTCTACTACCCAGTATTTGTAGCTACCTTCCACACTGAAGACACTGTGGTCCACATCCCTCTCCTTTCTTCTATGATGTTCGATCCCCTCCATATTATTCCTTTCCCTTTCCTGTTCAATAATTCCGTATTGCAGGTCTCTGTTTCCTCTGAATATTTCCTCCTATCTCATGATCACGTCTCCATTGCTCTTACTTCTTCTAGCGATCTCAGCAAGTGTGCTTCTCATGTACCTACTTCTTGTCTTTGTGCTGTCTATCTTTTGGCCATCTTTCCTAGTAGCGCTGCTCCCTGCGAATCTGCTTTGGTTAGTAATTTTTCCGTACGATCTGTCTGTTCCTTAGTTTCTACCCCAAACGCCAAGTGCATCATGCTCGTGTCGATCATGTTCACTACTTCTTTTTCAGTACCTACACTCTCTGTCAGTATCATTTGTCCTTGGCTCCTGTTCGTTCGGTGCTTGCAAGTGGTTTATATAAAGCTCCTGCTTATTATGCCGTTAAGTCAGAATCCCTGGTTACTTACTCTTCAAGTCATCACTGTGAACTTCTCTCACATAAATAAGAAATTTTTCAGTCTATCAAAGTAACCTTCCACCTCCCTTCTGACAATCTATCCACCATATCTGAAAACTTACGTATGTTGTATTTTCTGTCAGAACGATTTTGTCATGAATTAGTCTTCATTGGCCTTCGATCGATCCTGGGTACATCCGGTATTTGTGTTTCCTCCCGTGGTTGTGTCTTTTATCGGATTTCTTCTTACTATTTGTGCAGTTCATTGCTGTATCACACACATGGAAAAGAGACTACACGAAGTACGGTTGGCCACAGGAATAGTACAGCTACGAAGGGACATTGAAACTGGTCGTACCTAATGTCATTTGATTTGAGTAGTTGAAATGCAAAGAAGTTGTAACCTACTACTAAAGAGGAGAAAAAATTGTGTCAGGTGGAGGAAACTAAAGGATACGATGATAAATGTATGATGATAAATGGATACCAAATGACATGATGATAAATGGAAATTAAGTGACAGGAGAGAACCCATGTTATAGGAAAGAACCCATATTGTGAAGTGTTAATTTGTCTGAAAACGTGGGAACTTGTAATTAACAGTGTGAACGTTACCATCTGTTGTGTCATCACTGTCACATGTGTAGCTGAACTAGACGATATTTCTCTGATGGGGTTCTTGAAGAGAAATCTTAAATTTTGAAGTGCTTATGTTATTTTGAGACTGCAGAATATACTGCTAATTCTTTCAATTCATTTGATGTAGTCCTTATATGCTCATCATTATCATTATTAAATTCACCTCTATATATTACTTAAAATTTTAATTGGTTTTCATATGATTTCCACAGATAATAATTATTAATACCAACTTTTATTTTACCAGCTATTAACCATCACATAGTTAAAATTTATCATGACCATGTATTGTAAACACTGTATTGCCGTAGTTTATTGGATTCAGCTGCTTACATACCAGCATTATATGTTTTTATTACTATACTCTTTTATGAATAGGAATCTAGTTACAATTACTTTCCTGTTATATTATTATTTCTTAGTTGCTCTTTCATCCTCAATATAACTAGATGCATTATCTAAGTATTTCCTCATTGTGTCAGGGGACACAACTTTTGTCAGTTGAGGAAAGGTTGTCACCATGATTTAATATTCTCTTTCAAACTAGACTCTAACCTAATGTCAATATATCTTAGTATATATCTAGCAGTGTGTAAGTGTGGTATTGTAAGTGTGATCTGTGGTCTACGGGTCATTTTGTGTACTGCTTAGCAGGCGTCAGATTCGAAAGTAGTTTGCTTAGTGTCACGGGGGGATGAGAATTTATAAATTAATGAATGCTTGAAATACTTGGTTAAAAACAGAGATACGGAATTGACTTGTGAAATCAAGCAGCAAGTTTTACTTTATGCCGGCTTACTTTGCCAATTCTCTAAGGATGAGAATTTATAAACTCTCTCAACGGTACACAACAGAGACTAATTACTCACGTGTGCTCTTTGTTAGTACTGTTAGCCTCTAGAAAAAGTGGCTCCACCCCTGACAATCAGTGACTGATGCTATTAATGATAAACAGGTTCTTGCCAGTGCATTAACTCCTGGCTGGCACAATGGATTTAAGCTTAATACAAGAGGACTGGTCTAAGTACCAGTTATGAATAACGCAAAGAGTCTGTGCAAACTAGGAGCGGCAACTAAAAGAAGCTTAATATGGAGAAATAAAACACGAGTTTAACTACATTAAGCTCAAAGAAAAGGAACTGAAAATTTATTAATTACAATGAAATAAATTTACGTTACATGAGTCTCAAAATGAAATCAAAATAACAAGGGAAATACACTCACTTGCTCACTCAAAAGCTAAACTTAAACCTAGGAAAAACGAAATGAAATACTGGTCAGTAGTGGGGGCTAAGTGGAATGACTGGGCGACGGTGTGTAGGACGGATGCTGCAATATGCTAAACCTCTTCTCCTATTCACCGTCTAGGTGGAGATTTCAGGAACTCGCTGTACAATGGCAGTGCTGCTCCATGCTGGGCACACAAACCTGCTCTCATGACGATCAAAGCCTGACTAAGTTCGAATTATGAAAGAGGGCGAGGGCTGGCCGTGTTTGCTTCAACGGTCAACGGAAAGAAAGTGAGTGATATATGCTCACAATAAATCACTCAGCGAAGGCGCTAATGTCGCGCACAAGGATGATCACTTATGAAACAGTGAAAAATGTTCTGAAAACCGCCCCAACCGAGTGAACAAGAGGACGGTTGAACTGAGCGATACGCAGTGGGAACTCCACCAGAATTCGTGGTTTTCCCAATGATGAAAAATGTCATGAATTGATAAATATGCTCGCTCGAATTCATTACATTATGCCCCATCAAAATCAAAATTTTTTTCTTCAGAGAAAATTTTTTTGATATACATACATATAAATCCTAAGTCAGTCACACAAGATTCACACTGTGGTGTGTGTGCTACCCTGCTACAGGAGAAAATCACAGTCGCACATGAGCGTAAAAACCTCGTATTTACGTTATTAGAACCAAGCTTGAGGAAAAAAATCCGTGACAATGGTGAAAAATCCTGTACTCAGGTCAAACTGAGTGAAAAGTTCACTACATTTACATTAATAACTAATTGTTATGTAGCGTGATGTATGTAATACATGGTGTAGGTGTGACAGTTGTGGTGTAACTATGGCTACATGTAAAATTACGTAATACAAATTAATAGTGAATAAAGACGATGAGGCAGAAGAGAAGAGGTGGCAGCATGCGACGACAATCAGCTGATCTGCACGACAATGCCGCACCCGCCAGCTGCACCTGCGAAAGCAATCAAAGTGGAGCATCAAAAGTGTCATTTCTCTCTCTGCCTAGCAATCAATACTTATGTTACAAAAGTACACCATTATTCTATTAATGGATACATAATTAACCAGGAAACGTAGTCCCAGGATGGGGAGCTGAGCAAAAAGACTGGGCATCTGTGCAGGAATTCAAACACTGCAATTCGCTAAGCCAAAGGGGCCCAGTTTACTGGTTAAACCCTAAACCTACATTATTATTAACCAGGAAACGTGGCCAAACTGAGCAAAAAGACTGGGCACCTGTGCAGGACATCAAACACTGCAATTCGCTAAGCCAAAGGACCCAGTTTACTGGTTAAACCCTAAACCTACATTATTATTAACCAGGGGACATAGTCAAACTAAGCGAAAAGACTGGGCGTCTGTGCAAGACATCAAACGCTGCAATTTGCTAGGACTCAGTTCACTGGTTAAACCCACTCTACACTTACGATTAACATTGGCAAGCTGATAATCCCTACGCAATCTCGGGCAGGTCACATTTTAACACCCACTGTGGGTGTGAACACTCATGTGGATAATATTGTGTATTCTCCGGGAATCCTCAGAGAGGCCCACAGCTCGAGACGTTCCACAAGGTAATTCATACACAACCTTGGATTGTTCCTACGGGATTCTTGAACTTTCCCCTTAACCTACGGTACATATGTATGTACAGGCCCTGGACATGATGTGTCCTCTGGGGCCAACGGGCGAGATATCAGGTCCACACCCACATTACCACTGCCCTGTCTCTCAACTGACTCTGAGATTATAGGTGTGGATTCAAACGGCACAGGAAGGACATGTCTCTGATTGGTGGTACGTGGACACACATTGCAGGAACGCACAAAACTATCTATTTCCTGTCCCATTCCTGGCCAGAAAAAGTCAGCATGGATACGGCCCTGGGTTTTCCTTTTGCCCATGTGACCTCCTGAGGCTGAACAATGACCCCATTCTAACATTGCTTGGCAATACTTAGTGGGTACGACAAGTTGCAGTTGAACCTCGTCCTGCGGTGTTCGTGACTCACGGTAGAGCCGTCCTTGTCTACGAAGGAACTTGGCTCAACCTCCCCGTGAATACTTAATCACTCTACCCTTTTGTTTCTTCCGCACTGCAGCAAGTGTCGGGTCAGAATGTTGTTCTTGAACAACAACTTGGCTACACATCAGATCTGGCGGCGATGCAATGGTCACTGGGGTGACACAGTTTGGAGCCTCAGGCATGGCTTGTGTTTCTGCATCCGAAGTCTGAGTAGCGTCATCTTCAGTGCAATTATACCTTCTGCCTGAAATATTGCCTATGATTAGGTCAAACAAAGGTTCTGGCATGACAACTCTGACTGTCATACCAGCGTAAAATTGAGATGCCACCTGGATACTTGACTCAGGGAACAATCTCACCGATCCATCAATAAGCTTAGGTTGGATCTATCGACCTGTGTACTCCTTCTGCCAAACTAGACTCTGCCTGACAGAGGTACCTGAGGAACCACTGTCTCTCAGGACCTCAACTGACTCTGAGATTATAGGTGTGGATTCAAACGGCACAGGAAGGACATGTCTCTGATTGGTGGTACGTGGACACACATTGCAGGAACGCACAAAACTATTTCCGGTCCAATTCTTGGCCAGAAAAAGTCAGCACGGATACGGCCCTGGGTTTTCCTTTTGCCCATGTGACCTCCTGAGGCTGAACAATGACCCCATTCTAACATTGCTTGGCAATACTTAGTGGGAACCACAAGTTGCAGTTGAACCTCGTCCTGCGGTGTTCGTGACTCACGGTAGAGCCGTCCTTGTCTACGAAGGAACTTGGCTCAACCTCCCCGTGAATACTTAATCACTCTACCCTTTTGTTTCTTCCGCACTGCAGCAAGTGTTGGGTCAGAATGTTGTTCTTGAACAACAACTTGACTACACATCAGATCTTGCGGCGATGCAATGGTCACTGGGGTGACACAGTTTGGAGCCTCAGGCATGGCTCGTGTTTCTGCATCCGAAGTCTGAGTAGCGTCATCTTCAGTGCAACTATACCTGGTGCCTGAAATATTGCCTATGATTAGGTCAAACAAAGGTTCTGGCATGACACCTGTGACTGTCGTACCAGCGTAAAACTGAGATGCCACCTGGATACTTGACTCAGGGAACAATCTCACCGATCCATCAATAAGCTTAGCTTGGATCTGTCGACCTGTGTACTCCTCAGGCCAAACTAGATTCTGCCTGACAGAGCTATCTGTGGAACCACTGTCTCTCAGGACCTTCACAGGAATGCCTCTCACAAACCCTGGCTGAACAAGGAAGGCACTGTCACCTGTGGGAGGACCTGTGGAGGAAGCAGGCAGCCACTGATGAGGCTGCTGAATAAATGATGCGGCAAACATGGTGCCCTGAGAACTAGATGCCTTTGGGGTCGTACTCACTGTCTGGGCAGATGGAGATTGACCATCTGTGGAGGAGGGTTCACTGTCACTGGGGGACTACTGAACTGTAGGGAAGTACCCGTACTGCTAGGGATGACACCACCGTGCTGCTGCTGAGGAAATAAGGCTGCATTCGCCTCCTGCCTTCGATTCACTTGTGCTGGTGCTGAAAAGGATTGTCCTGACCTTTGATTCCGTGGCTGATCTTGCTGCTGGTTAGGGTACTTGTTGTACTACTTCCACTCTGGGTATTTTGCCCCTGGTCCTTCTTCTGCGGTTTGTTTGGACCTTGGCCATTATTCTGAGAATGGCTTTATTGCTGGGGTTCAGTCTGAGATGGTTTCCCAGCTTTGTCAGCTTTCCTGTTCCAGGTGTGCTGCTTACGAGTTTGAAACCCGTACGCAGTGAAGAATGCATCAGCCTTCTGCACCATTTGGCTGGCATCCCTTACCTGGCAAATGTTAAGCTGAGCCATAAGCTCAGCAGGCCATGACTTTTCTAGCTGCCATAAGATCAATTATCCCCTCGTGCATGGAAGGAGTTTCATCTTTCTCCATCCACTCATCTAAGTAAGCAGTAAGCCGTTCAAGGAACTGAATGGCAGTCTCCTTTTCTTGTAAACGCATCCTCTTAAACTGACTCTTGGCGTCATCAACTGTGAGACCGTACGCTTTGACGAATGCAGCCTTCATCATCTCATATGTGAGATTGTCTCCACGAATTCTGTGGAGAATATCGAGGGCAGGGTCCTCAAACTGGCTAAGAAACTGGAGCCGCTTAGCCGCCTCATCCAGCTGGTACAGCTGAACCATGTCTTTAAAACGAGCTATGAATGGCTCGATTCGCTCGCCTTCCTTGTATGGAAGAAGCTTGATGTGTGGGGTTGCCAGAACATGTGCAGAGAGAGCGCTCGTGGAGCTTGGGTTAGCTGCACCACATGTGTCTGAAGCCAAGGAGTCTCGCTTGAGCTTTAGCATCTCAAGTTCATGTCCCTCATGTGCCTTGCGCTCGGCACGTTCGTGTTCTCACTCTCTCTCTCGCTGTTCTAGCTCGTATTCACGTTCTCCCTCTCATTATTCTCACTCGTGTTGACGATCTCTCTCACTTTGTTCAAACTCGAGTTGACGTTCTCTCTCTCACGTTGTTCTAACTCGAGTTGACATTGTTTTTGCTCGTGTTGACGTTCTCTCTCGCGTTCCTCGCGCTGTTCTCGCTCATGTTCACGTTGTTCTTACTCGTATTCGCGTTGAATTCTACGCTCTTCACGAGCACCATTCTCACATTGATGCTTGTAACTAAACCGGGAGAGTACATATTCTTTTTTCTTTTTCAGGGTCACTAAGCCTAATATCTTTAGTTTCCTGTACATAGTGTGATGAGTAAGGATGGAGGTTTGGAGGGTGAAGTGCTTGAAAGGGTGCAGCAGGGAAGAAAGGTTGCTGGTTCTTTGAAAGCAGTGATAAGAAACAGGGAAGTGAACATGGAAGTGAAAAAGTTACTACATGACAGTATTGTGATACCAACTCTAACATATGGAAGTGAAGCTTGGACGTTGTTGGAAGGACACAAATCAAGAGTGAGAGCAGTGGAAATGAGTTATTTAAGAGGAGCCTGTGGAGTCACATGGAGAGACAGGCTGACTAATGAGGATATAAAGGAGCGTTGTGGTGTGGATGTGGAAGTGATAGGAAGCGTTATGAGGAACAGACTGAGGTGGTTTGGCCATGTGGAGAGGATGGAGAGTGAGAGATTGACGAAGAGAGTGTATGTGAGTGAGGTGGAGGGGGGAAGAGGGAGGGGGAGGCCGAGGATGAGATGGAGGGATGGGGTGGAGAGGTATATGAGAGAGGGGGGGGACGAGTTGGGAGCAGGCCAGTGAAATGGCGGGGGACAGGGAGACGTGGAGGCGATTTGTTTGTGGCCACCCCAAACGGGATTGAGGCGTCTGGCAATAGATAGATAGATGATGCTAACTCAGTCTGAGTGTTAGTAACTAAAGACTAAGTACTGACTGCTATTTTGCAGAGAAATGCCAATAATCAAAAGTAAAGAATATAGGCACAGGTTAGTGGTGACCAGTTTTATCTAGTTAAACTGATAAAGAAAATTAAAAAAAACAACTGACTATGAAAACTATTATGTAAAATTAATAGAAATGAATCAGTAATCACCAGTAAGATAGTGCATATAGACTTTAATGATAAATACCTAAGTATGAGTGAGTGAGTATTATCTCGCTCATAACTTTAGAGCTAGGAGTTAATATCCTGGCGAGGTTGCCAGATGTCACAGGGGGATGTGAATTTATAAATTAATGAATGCTTGAAATACTTGCTTAAAAATAGAGACAAGGCATTGACTTGTGAAATCAAGCATTAAGTTTTACTTTATTCCGGCTTACTTCGCCGATTCTCTAAGGATGAGAATTTATAAACTTTCTGAACAGTACACAGCAGAGACTAATTACTCATGCGTGCTGTTTGTTAGTACTGTTAGCCTCTAGAGAAAGTGGCTCCACCCCTGACAATCAATGACTAATGCTATTAACCCCTTAACCGCGAAGCGTCACTTTCGTGACGCTTGGGAGCAAGGGATCATACCGTGGGGCAACACTTTTGTGATTCTGTGTTATTTTGAATCCCCCGGGCTTTGAAGTGGTGGCTTGTATCATCTATCAGTACTGCCAATGTCCAACACTAGTCAGCACTCCTAATCTCATCTGCACTCCCATCCATTGTTGACAATTTAGCCATTTCTCCCCATTCTTGACTCCCCTCCCTACCTGCCCTCCATTACCCTATCCTCTCGCCTGCCCAGCCATGCTATACTAAGTAAATCTTCCCAGGAATTTCTCACTGATTTCATCCATTGAAATAAGCCCTATGCCCTATTCTTATACCAAATAATATATACAAGAAAGAAATAAGGTGAGAGTGCCATACACCTAGAATTGGCTAATTATCACCTGACAACACCTCACGTGCACTCGTTCGCTAATTTTCGCTGTTTATTTCCCCTTGAAATATGCCGTATAATCTATTCGTAATAAAAATATATATAAGAAAGGAAGGGAGAAGCCTAAGTGATATTTACATTCACCTGGAACTACCTAATTATTGCAGGCCACCACACTGTATTCTATGCTAAGTAAATCTTCCCTGGAATTTTCCACTGATTTCATCCATTGAAATAAGCCCTATGCCTTATTCTTATACGAAATAATATATCCAAAAAAGAAATAAGGTAAGTGATAGTGCCATGCACCTGGAATTGGCTAATTATCACCTGACAACACCTCAAGTGCACTCGTTCGCTAATTTTCGCTGTTTATTTCAACTTGAAATATGCCGTATAATCTATTTTCGTAATAAATATACATATAAGGAGGGAAGGGAGAAGCCTAAGTGATATTTACATTAACATGGAACTACCTAATGTATTATGTATTGTCTTGGTTTCCTGCCAATCATTTCATTGCTATTTATTAGCAGGTCCCCTAGGGCTGAAGTTGGTAGTATTGGACCTACCCTAGCCAGCCAGCAGGAGGCCACCACTATGAGTTCACTGTCGTCTTTGAAAGTGGGAGTACGTCTGATTTGCTCCTGCTAACTTCCGTCACTTTATAGCCCCATGCAAAGGGCCTTGTGACCTTTACCCCCTACTAAACTTCGTGTGGAAAGAGGTAAAGGGCTGACAATTGATAGAGAGTGACTATGATCTTTTTATTGAGTAAAACAGTGCAAGTGGAATTGTAAATAAAGTGTAAATAATGTGTAAACAGCAAGAAAACAATGAATGTAAATATAAGTGAACAGTGGAAAATAGTTTTATAAGTTACTTCAAGTGACAGTGCATAACACAGTGTAAATAAAATAGAAATGTAAATAATGTAAACAAAGTAGAGAACGTAAAAAGAAATGTAAACGAGTGGTATTATAAGAATTCGAGTATATATACTAGGAGTAATGAAAGTGAAAGTTTCACTCTAGCATGTATGAATACTATGAGTTATGAGAGTGAAGGTGAAAGTAATATCCACTCTCAGTGCTAGTATACAGGACGAGAAAGTGAATGCTACGTATTTCACTGAAAGAAATTGAATTCCTACAGTGAAAATAAACTACTATTACTGAAGGAAACTTATGGATAAAGACTGTAGATATATATAAGTGTTATATAGTAACAGAAATATAAACTGTGAGTGTTTTTATGAATAATAGACAACACTAGCGGCGAACGATCGGAAGTGGGATGGTCATACGGCCTCATAATTTTCATTGCTGTCACAGTGTTTTTTTTTTTTTTGGAGTATGGATTCTAAACTATTTGAGAATCATAGATTAGTGTTTCTAGTGATAATATCAGGCTGTGGTAATCATATTAAGGGTTGTCGAGAAGTGTAAAGTGGAGACTTCGTTACCCAACTTCAGAGGTCTCCACAAGTCCTACGGTACTCGACGAAGGCTCAACAAACACCCAAGGAGAAAGCTGAAGGTATGTGCCATAAGTATATATGCTTTTAATATTCTAGGACTAATAACTGATTTTTGGCAAATATTTTTATAGAATCTGTCGGAGTGCGAATATGCCCGCAGGAGCCGCAAGTCAAAGAAAAACAAGCCCGCGGTGTAAGGGTTAATGATAAACAGGTTCTTCCCGGTGCATTAACTCCTGGCTGGCACAACGGATTTTAGCTTAATACAAGATGACTGGCCTAAGTACCAGTTATGAATAATGCAAAGAGTCTGTGCAAACTAGGAGCGGCAACTAAAATAAGCTTAATATGGAGAAATAAAGCACGAGTTTAACTACATTAAGCTCAAAGAAAAGGAACTGTAAATTTATTAATTACAATGAAATAAATTTACGTTACATGAGTCTCAAAATGAATTGAAAATAACAAGGGAAATACACTCACTCGTTCACTCAAAAGCTAAACTTAAACCTAGGAAAAACGAAAAGAAATATTGGTCAGAAGAGCGAGCTAAGCAGAATGAGTGGGTGCCGGTGCATAGGACGGACGCTGCAATACGTTAAACCTCTTCACCAATTCACCGTCTAAGTGGAGATTTCAGGAACTCGCTGTATAATGGCGGCGCTGCTCCACGCTGGGCACATGAACCTGCTCTCACGATGATCAAAGCCGGACTAAGTTCGAATTATGAAAGAGGGCAAGGGCTGGCCGTGTTTGCTTCAACTGTCAACGGAAAGAAAGTGAACGATATACGCTCACAATAAATCACTCAGTGAAGGCGCTAATGTCGCACACAAGAATGATCACTTATGAAACAGTGACAAATGTTCTGAAAACCGCCCCAATCAAGTGAACGCGAGGATGGTTGAAATGAGCGATACGCAGTGGGAACTCCACCTGAATTCGTGGTTTTCCCACTGATGAAAAAAGTCACAAATTTATAAATATGCTCGTTCGAATTCGTGACACTTAGGTCTGGTAAGACAAGGGGCCTGGCTCCTCTCCGGGCTCTATAGTCAGCTCTGAGGCGGGCATGATAGACAGGATCTATGTTCAAACAAGCAGAACAATTACCCGTTATTGCATTGGACTTTGAAGTGTCCTAAGTGGACCTGAAGGGGATATATATATATATATATATATATATATATATATATATAAAATATATATAATATATATATATATATATATATATATATAAAACATATATACTGTATATATATATATATATATATATATATATATAATATTATATATATATATATATATATATATATATATATATATATATATATAGATATATATATATACAAGAGCACTAGGAAACGAGTGCGAAGCACGGGATAGAGAAAGTGAGCGTGCAGCACGCTCACTTTCTCGTGCTGCACGCTCGCTATCCCGTGCTTCGCACTCGTTTCCTAGTGCTTCTTACTCGTTTCCTCGCGCTTCACGCACGCATTGCAATCATTTTAGGTAATCCGAGTCGTGTTTATGTGCTGTTCTAGTCTAAAGTTGTCACCACCGGCCATCAAGGTGACATTGAAGGGCCCATGATGGTCCGTTTATGTGCTATTCTATTCTAACGTTGTCACTTGGATTATTTGCAGCTAATCAATTGATCGTGTTATTTGCAGTTTTGGGAATGGAGCCCAAGATGTCCGCATGCAAGTCCAAGATATTAACCACTTGGCCACGGCAACTGACCGGACGCCGGGAGCTGCGTTTTTGTGGTCAAAAACTGATCACTTATTAATTAGAGTAAAAGATTTCCAGTCGTGATGGGACCAAGTTTTTCACATCAGCGATTTCTTTGCTATTTTTTTGCCAATTCTGGTGAGATTTGAATATGTAGTTTCAGCTGCCCCAAATGCGCACAGACACAGACACACATCTACTGCTATAGTATATATATATATATATATATATATATATATATATATATATATATATATATATATATATATATATGTACTGTGTGTGTGTGTGTGTGTGTGTGTGTGTGTGTGTGTGTGCACAGATGGTGAATCAACTGCATGGCACTGTATATGTATAAAGGAAGGATATAAAAAAGTGGTTTACGGCAGCATTGGTTCAGGTTGGGGAGAGACAGACACACTTTCAGCTTGTGACTCTGGAAAGAGGAAGTCACGTACAGTTCTCCATGGCCAAAGAGACGTTTTTATTACCCGTCCTCGCCCAAGGGGGGCTCAGGGACGAGTAGTGTTTTCACTCAGTTTGTTTGTTTGATTGTTTGTCCGTCTGTGTGTCTGTTAATCTTTACGCAAATACTACAAGGGTGATTTTGACTAAAATTACAGGGATGATGGGCTATGATCATCTGGTCACCTGCTTTAATTTTGGGCCAAATTGGCCTAAAGCTTAGGCTGTAGGCCCAAAAAATGTTTTTAAAAAAGTTTTTTTTTTTCGCCATAACTCCTTTCAAATTCGTCATATCGACATGAAACCAAAGCCTAAACGTGCATCTTTCAAATATGCATCCTATAACATGCCTCATTACATCATGGGTGTCACACCCCAGTTAGCGATCGGGAGGTCAGTGTCAGGTTGGACGGGTCTTAAATTTTAAATAGGCATAAGATCGTCAATTTCATCCGATTTACTCCCGATTTGATATGTGTCATCTTTCACTAGATATCCATTGTGATTATACGACAGCACTACATTGACTGCCTGGGGCGGGTTTGTTGTGCCTTAGCACCGTTTCTTGTTTTTGTATAATCTGATGATGTTACACACAATGCCAACATTACATATGAATATTTATAAACATTTCACTTTAAAGCTACAAACATCTGAGCTACAACTTCTTCCTTTTTCCATATGATAAAAAGGAGGCTAGTTTAGGAGTTGCAATGCATGTGTAGGTAATGCATTTAATACTGTTCTCTCACGATGCTGTTTTCAATATACAACTATCAATGGACTCGTCACTGCACGAGGTAGTAACAAATCATCACTTCTAAAACAGCATTACCCTTAGGTATATGAGGCGGGCGGTCTGTGGGGCGGAGCCTTCCCCTCCCCCAGAAGTTGAAAAATGTGTCTCTAAGAATAAAAGTTTATTTTTCTGGTCAGACCCTTCTGATGGTGTACCAATACATTTATAAGGAATTTTGATTAAAACTATGTGAATCCTTACATTATTAAGACAGTATTCTCCTTAATGTGTGAGTGTAATCGGTTTGATTTGTCTTCGGTTTGTTCTGGTACTGTACATGTACATTACCCACCATCAATTCTGATCACAATTACAAATTTGAACATGAGATTTTAAGCACATATAATGCTTACTGTACAGTAATATATTAACAAAATGCGTCTATTTAGCAGTAGTTATTCGGTGATCTGGGCAACCTCGAACATTTTCAGGACAAACTTATTTCCCCCCAAAATACCCGCAGGTACGTTGATGGTAATTTCACAACTTTTGTTTCGTTGCAGCTTATGGCACGTGAGGTACATGTCCTTGGTGGCACCCGACCTGCTTACATAAAAGCCTGACTCAGCCTTGTCACTTCCAAGGAGTTTGGGGATTACTGAACTGTGTTCCTGCCAGATTGCATGTCCGTGTTTTTTCGTGTTTTACCATAAAACAGCAAGCCATGAGTGGTGTGACATTTATCTTTCAGTCAAATTAATTCCTCCGTAATGTAGCTATTAAAATGAATGCACATATGCGTTCTGTCTTTGTACTGTACAGTGCGATAGTTATATTTTTTTCCAGCTTTGAAAAACCAAATCGCCATTTTCATCTCTCGTTTCGCTAAAAGCCCATAGTTAACCAGCTGAATAAGACAACATATTATTGAGTTTATTTATGTTGATTACAGACGATTTTCTCCAACTTGGTAATTATTGCTCAAAGAGTCATAGTGAAGAGAATTTATGAAGTATTTATGTATCCGCCCCATCCAGAGAACTAACTTTCCTTTGAGCCAAATAAAATCATCTATTGGTAACAAATATAAACTGAAAAGTACGTCCTAGAACAGAAAAAGAATAACTGATAAATTCTAAACACGAGGGGGGAAATTATTGTCACAGGTTCTAGTAGGTGGACACTAATGTTTCTCTCCGTGTATAGTTATGTATACATAGATATATACATAGAGAGATAGATAAATAGGTAGATAGATAAATATAGATAGACACATACATATAAATATATAGACATATGTCTAGAGAGAGAAAAGACAAACAGATATACAGATAGAGAGATAGCTAGACAGATGCACGACAGTATCGTTATGTACCGTTTTCCGTTCTCTCAGTGACTAGCTTGCCAGAGGGAATGATGAGCGGAGAAAAAGACGTATTAGTTTCTCGTTTCTTCTCACATATACATACTTTACATGTACAATGCAATTAATTTAGTTCAAGAAATGATCAAACATCCCTCTATAGTATCCTGCGTATACAGTACATTATCCAGTGGCAGGCTCCAATGATGATGATAATGGCAGTGCAGAAGGCAAACTATTGCAATGCTTGTGACGGGTCCCAGGTTATTGCCGGCCTGCTTTTCTTTCCGTCTCCTGTTGCTGCTACTTTCGCCAGGATAATATTGCTAACTGATGCATATTCTGGCAAGGGCAAAGTTAATGGACATAGGGATAGTTTATAATAGGCTAGATTACGTTAAGCTTGGCTTGCTCAGGATATGCTTGTTGGGTTGGTCAGGAAAGGAATTCAGGTGCTGTGACATGGGCTACCGAACCAAGCACTTCGTTGCTGTTTTATGCATTCCACGAATTTTCAAAATCCATTTACTTCCACGAAATTGCCATTACTATATTTCTCTTAGTATCTTCTCCTCATACTCCTGTACTAATATGTTTTTCTTCTATTTCATATGCTTTCATCTACACACCGTTTTGTGGCTGCTCTGGTTTCTAATTTTCTTTGACATACTTGATTGCAGTTACTTCCCTGTTACCGATTTAATAAAAGTTGGATAATACTTTAGACAGTAAAGTTTCATTCAGTTACACACCATCTCACCTGCTAGCACCCACTAGCTGTTACTCACTCTTTTTCACTCGTTGATAAACTCTAGGTATTAGTACTGTTGTTGTTTCCTAAGGATCATGCAGATGTGAACCCATTGGACAGCAGGAAACAGGCCAACTAACAGTTTCACACGCTCATACTCACTTGCTCATTCACCTATTCCCACATCTAACACACCCTCGTACTTCCTCACTCTCATCTTCTTGGACATTCATCTCTCACTCTTTTTCACACTCTTCCACTTACGGAGATTTTCACACTCACTCACTGCCACAATTTCTTACTGTGACATTCTGTTTTACTCATACATACACTTAGGTGCTCGTGCTCTCGATCTCAATAACCCTTACGTGTCCCCACATTCTCAGGCTTATATTTAAGCAAGAAATTTCTCACAATAATTCGCACCCACTTTAGACACAAAAACTTACTACTCAGTCCTTCACTCTGGTGCACCAATACTTTCATCCACATTCGTACCCTCAACTTCGTGATGTAAGCAGTGGAACAGTAATAAGGCAGGAAAAAGAAATGAGAGATAGAAATAACAACGAAAAAAGAGAAAGCACACACACACACACACACACACACACACACACACACACACACACACACACACACACACACACATACATACAAAGTCGATGGAGCAGATTTCTCAGATAAGCAATACAGCAAGGCTACTAAAAAAAAAAAAAAATCTTGATGTACCACATCTTCATCACAGTTTTACGGAGACCAATGTGATGGACGCTGTGAGAAACGCATAGAACAGTAAAGGGTGGAGTCATCAGCATGTGAGGCTATAAAATATTATGGTTCTGAAGATAAATGATGAACATTAGGAGTTGGTGAGAGCAGAGAGTCCAGAAAACCACCATCGCTGAAAGTTAAACCTATTTAGTTCAACGCCGTATTTTTATCGCTCGCCTTTTCCAAGGCTGAGCGATAATGTTTTTGCCCGCCACTGTGTGTCTGTCGGTTTCTGTGTGTGTGTGTGTGTGTGTGTGTGTGTGTGTGTGTGTGTGTGTGTGTGTGTATTCCGATTATATCTCATGAACGGCTTGAGCTATCAACATGAAACCTTCAGGATATCAAGATATGGCATAAATCTTGGAGAAGTTAGGGAAAGGGCTGTCGGGGTCAAGGTCATGGTCACACAAATGGCTGCCAAATGTCAACTAGCTTCTATTGCCTGCCATTAGCACCATTATATCTCATGAAAGGCTTGAGTTATCACCATGAAACCTTCAGGGTATCAAGATATGGCCAAAATCTCCCCCCCCCCCGCAGGAGAGGCCACAGCCCAGCGGTCCCCCCAGGAGGGGCGCCGCCATCCGTGCCCCCACCTCTGGGCAGGCCCAGTTCCCCCACCTCCCTGAGGTTGGTGCCGCCCCCCAGTCCCCCTGAAGGGACCCAGACCCCCCTAGGGGGTGCTGGCCCCCTGCCCCCCTGGGGGCACCGCCCCTTGGTCCTCCCACGGGGGCCGTACTTGTAACTTGGCCAGCAGCATATTCTGGCGGGCAATTAGCATTCGGTACCAGAATGCTTCTCTTTCATTTTAAACTGTATTCTTACTAATTCCAAGAATTGTTTTCAGTTTAAGACTGGCTGTAAAAGGAAAGTAAAAAGGAGTATATAATGAATGACAGAAGATCATGATAGTAACGTCCCTAACAAAATGTTTGCTATCGGTCAGAAGAGAAGCGATGAGAATTTATGTAAACCCCTAATGTCCTATGACTGATGATCGTGGGCCTCGGAAAATGTGCGATACAGTGCTATGGCCCACGATTGTAGAGAGGTTACAAAAAAATGGAGCTGTAACCCTGCCTCACTTATGACGCAAATGATACCTAGCCAATGGAAACTGAGAGATCAAGTGGTCGGAGGCATCATCCGGCCACTTTCTCAAGCATGGGGACCATTCCTCCCCAAGCCATCTCTCCACCTCCCTTTTCCCAATTGGATCCTTCCTCCACAAGCCATCTCTCCACCTCCCTTTTCCCAATTGGATCCTTCCTCCCCAAGCCATCTCTCCACCTCCCTTTTCCCAATTGGATCCTTCCCTTTGTGTCCCCTCCCACCCAAACTACCCTCCATACTACTTCTAGATCGTACTGGGTGTGTGTGGCAGACATAGTCCTCCCATTCTCCCCTCCTGATGCCCCCCCACATTCCCTTCACCTCACTATTCGCCTTTATTTCTCAAGGACGTCGCTCATAGCTAGAAGTGACTTCTTAAAAATCTTTGACAGTCAACTGTGCAATAACCATTAGACATATGAGAGTGATATATACCTTTTCTGTAGTGTAAATTGAAGCTCTTCAAATATAAAAGACCAATATTTACTCTGGTGCAATTTTTTTTTCTGTTTCTATACGGACCATTTTTTTTCTTTTTGTCGTTCTTTGACGGTCGATAATGCGGTAACCATTAACAATATGAGAGTGAAATATACATTTTCAGGCCTGTAAAGTCAAGCTCTTGAAACTTGTAAGAAAAAATTATACCTTGATGAAAGATTAAAAATCACACCCTTTTGTGGTCCTGGGGCTAGGGGAGCTGGGAGATCTGCGGTCTTTAGGAAAAACACAAAAGCTTCAGGAACATATATATATATATATATATATATATATATATATATATAATATATATATATATATATATATATATATATATATATATATATATATATGGTGCTAAGGCTGCAGTGCGTGTGGATGGTGAACTGAGTGAATTTTTCTCTTTGAAGGTTGGGTTGAAACAGGGACGTGTCATGTCTCCATGGTAGTTCATTCTGTACATGGATGGGGTAATAAAAAAGGTACAAGGTAGGGCAGTGGATGTTGGAGTGACCCTGGTGAGAGAGGATAGTGTTTGGAAACTCACTGTGCTATTGTTTGCAGATGATACTGTGTTGTTGAGTGAAGACGAAGGGAAGCTGCAAGGCTTGGTGGATGAGTTTGGGAGAATGTGTAAGAAACGGTTTCTAAAGGTGAATGTAGGAAAGAGTAAAGTGATGGTCTTTGAAAGAAGTGAAGTTAGTGAATGAACAGTGAGGTTGGATGGTGAGGAATTGGGAAATGTGAGTACGTTTAAGTACTTGGGTAGTGTGATGAGTAAGGATGGAAGTTTGGAGGGTGAAGTGCTTGAAAGGGTACAACAAAGAAGACAGGTTGCTGGTTCCTTGAAAGCAGTGATAAGAAACAGGGAAGTGGGCATGGAAGTGAAAAAGTTACTGCATGACAGTATTGTGATATCAACTCTAACGTATGGAAGTGAAGCTTGGACGTTGTTGGAAGGACACAAGTCAAGAGTGAGAGCAGTGGAAATGAGTTATTTAAGAGGAGCCTGTGGAGTCACACGGAGAGACAGGCTGAAAAATGAGGATATAAAGGAGCGTTGTGGTGTGGATGTGGATGTGATAGGAAGCGTTAGGAGGAACACACTGAGGTGGTTTGGCCATGTGGAGAGGATGGAGGGTGAGAAACTGATGAGGAGAGTGTATGTGAGTGAGGTGGAGGGGGGTAGAGGGAGGGGGAGGCCGAGGATGAGATGGAGAGATGGGGTGGAGAGGTATATGAGAGAGGAGGGTGTGAGTTGAGATCAGGGCAGTGAAATGGCAGGGGACAGGGCGACGTGGAGGCGATTTGTTTGTGGCCACGCCGTACGGAATTGGGGCTTCTGGCAATAGAGAGAGAGAGAGAGAGAGAGAGAGAGAGAGAGATGGAAATTGTTACCCTTATTTGTAACAGGCTGAACGTAAACAACCTGCCGACAAGAAGGAGATGTGTAAATTGACAAGGACAAATGAGTCTGAGTGCGGTGTCACCATTTGAGAACATTCTTCAAAACAAAACGAGTGACACCACCAAAACCCTATGTTTTTTTGCCATCTAATACTTGCCCACAAGAAGTTGTGGGACTAACTAATAGCTTTTCCATCACAAAATGTTTGGAAATATCATTATCATTGTTTCCATACTGTTACTGAACCCACAATGACCAATTCTGAAGAAAAAATTATTTTCTCATATTTTTGGGTGTCGCGATTTTCGAACATTTCACGCCGTTGCGTTGAGCGCAATGGCCAAGAAAAGTTTTTTATTTTTCTGACACTCCTTAAACGTACGCCGACAAAATGCAAAAACAGTTAAGTTGATATCTGTTACTGTTCTCGTGAAAGAAATGAACATAAGGAGAAACATTTTCAAGTGTCATATATTCCAACAATTTTGCACCTTCGTGTTGCACGTCATCACCAAAATTTATGTTTGATACTTTACAGACACTCCCTGGACTTTCGCCGACCTAGTACGAAAAGAATTTAATCGATATCAATTAGCGTCTTCGTGAAAGAAACGAACAAACGAACAGACAGACACACATACACACATATATATATATATATATATATATATATATATGGAGCCTCTGTGGTACAGTGGTAGAGTGTGCGTTTCATACACGGGTGGGCCAGGGTTCGCGCCCCGCCAGGGTAATAAACTTTGGGAGTGTTCACCCAGCCACGTACTGCATTGGTGGACACAAGGGTTGCTGTGGTTGAACCAGTGTCGCTTACTGTAAAGTATGCTTGCACCCAGTTGGCTTGCACAGGCCGATTACACTTGGCTCACAGACTACACACACATCCAAAGCCACTCCAACACTACAATTACACTTACAAGCACTTCTTACCCTACATATAATCTCTACCAGACAGCCTAAGCCACTTGGTAGAGATACATTGCCTGTATCGTCCCGACTTCTGTCGGGATAGGCCGGTCCTGCAGTGGATACTCAAACGGCTGATTATATATATATATATATATATATATATATATATATATATATATATGGACACTGGTACACAGTTAGGAGCTCAGAACAGAATGGAATTGAACTGATATATTTGTATAGGAAGGGAAATTATAGCCATCTAGAAATGGTAGGAGAAATAAATGCTTGTTCAGGGGACGTCTGGTATGTGTGGCAACACACTGGTGGCACGGGCAACAGCTGTAATTTGCTTCCAATATTTTGCCGCATATTAGGTCATCCTTGATTACTGGGGGTGGTGGTAAATTGTTCAAAGCTGACTAAGTGACATGGGAAGTCACTAATTGTCTTTAGAGATGGGAAGAGTCTGTTTCCTATCTGGAGGATGTAAAATTTGAAGAACTGGGTCTTGGCCTTCCCTCAACCCAGTTGTAAGTACCCACGACTGCGCATTGGGAATGCAAAGACGTCATAGTTTCCTAGGCAACACCCCAACTCCTACAAAATCAGCAGTACTTTAAGTAAGAAGTCGGACTTGGCTTGTGCAAATACGGAGAGGGCACTAGCACCATGTGAATTTGGTGAAGTTAAGAAAATGACCAACCTACACCTCAAAAGTGGCATCACCTAATTAATAAATGCTGACAAGGCAGCCAGACCTACACATGCCATGCTATTTGAAGAAATTAAAAGTCTGAAAGAGCAAATTTCTGAGCTAAAGGGAACGAGGCAGAAGGTTAATGCTTTATCCGATAGGCCACACAAAGCTTTCAAGATCGTTAAGGGGGAGGCGGTGGCTCAATCGGTAGAGAGGTGCCTTGCAGTTCTACTGGACCCAGGTTCAAGTCCCGGCTGGGGCAGGGAACAGTTTAAGGATTTGAATTTCTTAAAAATCAGACTTTACTGATCTACCAGAAGACTCGCTGACATGTCGTAAAAACACCCCCGCTAATACCAATACACCAGTCCTGTATGAGACGGCCCTAGCATGTATTCAGAATGGACGGTGGGTGTTAGCGCCGAAGTGGTGACACGTAAAGGTGTATGGTATGTTGGAGGACTACTGGGCCTTGAGAGCAGGCTGTGAAGCCTATGCCTAGAGTTGGACACATAAAAAAAAAACTAGCAGCTGAATTTAGAGATACTGGGCAGCAAAGAGAGGCAACAGAACATTGCAATAACAGGATTAGGAGAGAATCCGGACAAACTGAGCAAGACGGGCATGGAGAAGATGCAGACGGTGGTGCAAGCAGCGGGTTATCAGGAAGCTTTCAACCTCACCACCTGGTAGAGGGAGTGTGTGGGTCAGCGGGATACGCAATGGAAACGATTGATATTCGTCACCGTAAATAATGGATGCCTACAAAAGATCATACAGAAAGACAAAAATATGAAAGATGCCTAAGGGTTCCTTGCATCTGCGTATATAAAAAAGGGATGTACTGTACACCAAACAATAAGGATAGATTGCGCGATTGTGACCACGTGTGAGGGAAGAGAAAAATAAGCCTAAGAATGTACGAGTCACAATTACCCATGACTGGAAGAATCATGTGCTCCTACGGAAGGACTGACAAGCATTGTCTAGATTTTTTTTTCTAAAACAAGGTCCATGTCATATCAATGAATTGAAACTATCATTCCAGGAATATTGGTGGTGCAAAAGGTGTTACATAATCCAGATATCCTTAGATATTTTTTTTCTTTAATTATGAAATTTTATGGGTATTGGAAATGAAAATGTATTTCAGAAAAGTGTTGTAGGCATTAATATTTATTATAAGAAATCAAGCAAAGTTAACCACAGGGGAGGTGTGTTGATCTTTGTTAAATATGCACTGTCAAATTATGTAGCCCATGTTGTTACTGATGTCACGGAATGACTCACTTTATTATGACCAGGCTGTGTATATGGTGTACTGATTGCTCGATTTCTTGACTAAAGAAAAATTATTGTTCTTGGTGATCTGAATGCTCGTGTGGGCGCCTCGGATCGAAAGCAGAAATGATGCTGCTGCATATGATTATGCTGGGTGAAAGATTAAACTGAATAACCATGGATGAATATTGATGAATTTTTGCAATACTAGTGAAATAGTTCTGGCGAACCCTTCGAAAGTTAATGGAAAAATCCTGGGAGGAAATTTATCTTTTAAAAGAAGTGAGAGGTGTATTTTTGGAAATGAGTAATGCATGGTGAAAAGGAATTGCATTCACATATTGGAAGAGATGAACATGTTAAGGCTTGGACCAAACAACGTTGAAAGGAATACTCAATATGCAGGGAATAAAACCCAGCAAAGTTAATCAAGCAATTTGGGGACCTGGGTGCATCCTACCAAACCCGTAGTAATCATTACAAAGAAAAAGTCCCATGCATGTTGTGGTGCGTGTGGAAAAGTTTATTAGTGTGATGAAAGGTATTACACCACGAGACCTCGAGACCATTGATGGTATGGATATTGAACACGCCATCAAAGAGGGTTTTGAGGCTGTGGATCTAGCTGTCTGGCTGTGTAACAGACGTGGGGTGACGGACGGTATGGCATGGGGCGAGACTCAGCCAAGGTGAAGGAGACTGCTTGATATCAGTTGCTCAAAGCCGATATGGGATTCCACTAACTGAAACGGTAACATTGACCGAACGACGAATATGTAATCAAAAGATGAACTGTATAACAAGCATTTTGAAAAAAAAAAAAAAACTTTAATCCAGCTCAGCAACAAGAGACGCATAATGATGTTGATATAGACTCTGCTCCGACAATCCCAGTGTTAGATAATCTACATTACAAGAAATGGGCAAGGTTGTCAAGGACATGAACAAAAATAAGAGTCATGTGGATATATGCCATGGTCAGGTTTCTAAGCTACCAGTTTCTTGGTTCTTATTTCTTTTGACCATATGCAATGATCTCTTCATTAATTTACGTTATCCTGTTAAGTGATATTATAATAATTAGTTTGTAATATTTAAATCTGGTGAAAGATTAGATTGTGGTACAGTAACTATAAAGCAATAAGCATAATGGACATTTTAGCAAAAATATGTAATTTACTGATCTTAAACACACTTATATTTAGGGCTGACATACTCAAAAGTCTGGCGGGTGCTCAACGAGGGTGAGGTGTACAGAGTAGATTGTGTTTTTGAGATTATTGTGTGGCTATGCTAAATTCAAATAATTTTAACCGTATGTGTTGTTTCTAAATTACAGAAAAGTTTGTGACAGATTCCCACATAACATCCTAATTGGAATCCTCAGGTTATTAGGCTACGGAAAGGTGATGTTAGCTACAATCAAGACGATGTATGAGTGTCCTATGAATGTATTACTGTCTGCAACAGTCACAGCTACAGTGGGTGTAGGGCAAGGAACACCATCTAGCTGTATGATCTTTACTATCTACATAAAACAAAATGGTATGGATGCTTTAGCGTACAATTGATATAAATGGGTTCTTAGGAAGGTTGCATTGTTTACAGTTGATGGATGATACAGCGATCCTAGCAGCGTCATGTGAAATGTGTTTAAAGAAACTTATTAATTATGGTGATGGATCTATTTCAAGAATATGGGATGGTAATAAATTTAAGGAAGATTAAATTTCTGGCGATAAACGTTGATGATGATGTAACCCCAGTGTCAACACGTGGGAATGAAATTAAGTATTCATGCAGTTTTTTGTACCCAAGGGTTGGTTCAGCGATGAGAGAATGACTAACACTCCACTGTCACTGCACGGAGCAACAAATGAAGCAACAGCCAAGAAGTTTGCTGTGTTCTGTGCCGTAGTACGGGTATACCATACATTTATAAAAGGAGGGTTTTTGATGCAGCTATGACTGCTTCTACTCTATTGCGAGTCCTGGTTTACAAATAGCCCCGTTACAGCAAAGCTGCCAAATGTTTTTTTTTTTTTGCGGGTGCAGAAGAACAGTAGCATAAAATTATGATTCACAGTCAGGAATTCATCCAGCACATTATGCGATAAGAAAAAGAAGGCGAATATTTCTTTAGTCAAATTTGGAGGCACCTGATGAGGAAGAACCGTTTCATACTGTGTTTAAGATATGCAGACAAGCCAATACGCCAGCTAACATATTTCCTAGAAATACATTCCTGTTTGTTTATGACGTAAACCATTTAGACAGAATAAGCACACTTATCAGAGAAAAGCCAATTGATGCCACAAAACCTGTAACTTACAGGAAAAAAATCAACCATACCCTTAATGTACATCAGGCTTATAGAGGCAAGGAGTTAATTTCAGATTACAAGCGTCAAGCATTAACAAGATTAAACTTAATGTCTCATAACCATCGGATTGAGACGGGCAGGTGTAGCCGTACGCTAGCTGAAATGCAGTTGCTTTCGTGTAATGAGAATGTGGTACAAAGTGAGGTTTATGTCATTTTAGAATGTCCTCTCTCGGCTCACTGTCGTCTTAGTCTTCGGACATAAATGCATTGCTTGGTGAGTATAATAATGTGTTAAAAAAATGTGATAATGATTTTAAAGTTTTAATTTCTTACATAAGTTTCTAGAGAAGAGAAAGAAGTTGTATGCGGCTTTCATGGATTTGGAGAAAGCATATGACAGGGTGGATAGACAAGGATTGTGGAAAGTGTTAAGAATATATGGAGTAGAGGGGAAGTTGTTGAATGCTGTGAAGAGTATGTACGATGGTGCGAAGGCTGCAGTGCGTGTGGATGGTGAACTAAGTGAATTTTTCTCTTTGAAAGTTGGGTTGAAACAGGGATGTGTCATGTCTCCATGGTTGTTCAATCCGTACATGGATGGGGTAATAAATGAGGTACAAGGTAGGGTAGTGGATGTTGGAGTGGCCCTGGTGAGAGAGGATAGTGTTTGGAAACTCCCTGTACTGTTGTTTGCAGATGATACTGTGTTGTTGAGTGAAGACGAAGGGGAGCTGCAAGGCTCGGTGGATGAGTTTGAGAGAGTGTGTAAGAAACGGGATCTAAAGTTGAATGTAGGGAAGAGTAAAGTGATGGTCTTTGAGAGACGTGAAGTCAGTGAATGTACGGTGAGGTTGGATAGTGAGGAACTGGGAAATGTGAGTACGTTTAAGTACTTGGGTAGTGTGATGAGTAAGGATGGAGGTATGGAGGGTGAAGTGCTTGAAAGGGTACGGCAGGGAAGAAAGGTTGCTGGTTCTTTGAAAGCAGTGATAAGAAACAGGGAAGTGAGCATGGAAGTGATAAGTTACTACATGACAGTATTGTGATACCAACTCTAACGTATGGAAGTGAAACTTGGACGTTGTTGGAAGGACACAAGTCAAGAGTGAGAGCAGTGGAAATGAGTTATTTAAGAGGAGCCTGTGGAGTCACATGGAGAGACAGGCTGACGAATGAGGATATAAAGGAGCGTTGTGGTGTGGATGTGGATGTGGTAGGAAGCGTTATGAGGAACACACAGAGGTGGTTTGGCCATGTGGAGAGGATGGAGGGTGAAAGACTGACGAAGAGAGTGTATGTGAGTGAGGTGGAGGGGGAAAGAGGGAGGGGGAGGCCGAGGATGAGATGGAGGGTTGGGGTGGAGAGGTATATGAGAGAGGGGTGTGTGGGTTGGGAGCGGGGCAGTGAAATGGCGTGTGGACAGGGCGACTTGGAGGCGATTTGTTTGTGGCCACCCCAAACGGGATTGAGGCGTCTGGCAATAGATAGATAGATAGATAGAATTTCTTACATGCGAAGCTGAGGACGATAAGTATTTTTGTGATTCTATATGATCCTTTTAGGCAATTGGATCATTTAATATTTACAGACCTATTAATTGTGGCAGTGTTAGCTACATCTTTAAGACGCAAAGTACTGTCTTTTCCACAGATAGCTGTGCCTGCATTAGTAAATGTCCATGAGTTGTGATGACCATACATATTGTTATGAGAAGGGAGATTTGCCAGTTAGGTAGCCGAGATCTTTTCCTTGAGACGTTTCTGGTACCGTAAGTTCGGTACAAGTCAGATTTGCCAGTTAGACTGCTGTTTGTGAGCGTAGTTATTTCTTAAGTTATGCATTAATTTAATGTGCTTTTTCTCAGTAATGTTTTATTTAAGTAATTGTTTGTTAAATTAGTGTAATTCAAGTTCGTAGTGGTTTAATGATTTAGAGTGTTATGTAATGTGAGAACTTTGCTGCAAGACTGTATGTCCTAGAACAGTGGTTCCCAAACTGGGGGCCATATATCAGAATGTAGGGGGCCATAGCCTGAACCGAAGGAGTTTAGCGAGTAGGTAGGCAGTGGAGAGGAATTTAAAAGATACTTCCCAGATATCCAAAGCCTAACTTCTCGGTTAGTAACGTTCCCCTTCACTGCTCCAGTGACATGCATGCCTGATGACAATGATGATGCCCAAACTGAGCTGTTGACACTTCAGGAGGATTCAGGAGCCAGGATGAAGTTTGAAACTGTATGTCTCACAGTATTTTGGTCATCAATGGCAGCTTCATACCCAAACTTATGTGACTTGGCTTTTCGCCACCTCCTACCATTTCATCAAATTATTCATGTGAGGCTGCATTCTCTCAACTACTCCACATTAAAACGAAACATCGCAACAGACTTGAAGTGAAGCATGACCTACGGTGTGCTTTAAGTGAAACAAAACCAAGAATCAAGAAGCTTGTTGATAATCTGCAGCAACACCCTTCACACTGAGTGGAATGGGGATTCAAATGAAGGAAAAATGAACCTGGTATGAATGTTCAGAAGCAAATGGTCTGGGAGGAGGTGGGTGTGTCGCAATTGAAGGCCATGGTTGTGGCAGATAATTATGACTCACTATGATAGCATATCATTTCAGAATTATAAAGTTATCAGATTTGTAAGATTCAAAGATCAGATCAAATTGCGTGGGATTAATACACTTTTTCAATCCAGTGAATTTTTTTTTATTGCTAAATCAGCTTTTCGCAATAATGCAATTTTTAATTACTCTAAGTATGGATTTTTTTTAATGTGGATTTTATTATTCCTTTAGTACCATTTCAATAATTATATAAGATTCAGCTCAGACAAAATACACATTTCTTTATTAATACTTAACAAAAGAGAAAATAACAAATGGAATCAATAAAATTACAGGATTTGCTAGAGTGATTTTTATATGGACATGATGAGTGTAGGACTGTAGTGTAGACAGTCACTGTAGTCATGGGTTATGGTTGGGGAAGGGCGGCCATGGACAAGGATCATGTATGAAAAGTGGGTAACGACCAGAAAAAGTTTGGGAACCACTGTCCTAGAATGTTGGAGAAGTGGACGTTTCTAGAACAATGCAAGCTTATATAAGGATGGGGAAGAGCTTAGTTAGTCAGTCAGTTTGGAGTATAGTCGGGTTTCAGTTCAGTGTGAGTGAAGTGCAGTCGGTTTTTGTGCAATTTGTGGAGAGTTGCTTTGCAAGCATTAAGTGTAATTACTGTCTGTGAAGATTGTATATTTTTGGTACTTGTGAAAGTGGCAAACAGTGACAGGTTATTGAAGTTTATATATCACTGGAAGCTGAGAAAACAGTGAAGTGTTGAGCATTAAGTGTAATAACAGTTAGAAAAGTGTTTATAGCCCCATTGCTTGTGAGAACAGTGAAGTTGGAAAGAATTAAGTGGAATTATTTGGAAAATAAAGACAGTGAACTTTAAGGAGCCAGTGTTTATTTTTGCCTCAGCTGATCTTGATTCTTGTGTACTGCACACCTAAAGGCTGACCATAAGAAGAACAACTCACTGGGCAACGTCCTTGCTGTACTGTACTACTGCTGTTGGAGCCTGTGGCAGTGTGGGATGGGGACGTAACAATATGTTAGACTAGAAATGGAATATCTGGGAAGAGAATATTGTAAATTTTGTGTATTTTTGCTAAATTAAGGGATTTTGTCAATAAACTAACTGACTAACTATAATTATGCCGGATGTGCTGCATGGATGTGAAGCAAAAGAATAAATATTAATAGCCATGACGAAGTGTGCTAGTACTAAATATTTGGTAAGATGTATTGATGAAATGCAGAATGACATAGTAAGAGAGAGGGCTGGAAGTAGTAGCACCGTGATCAAAAGAGATGACCAAAGTGTGTCAAGGTAAATAGCCCTAGACATTGTGGAAAGGTGTGATGAAAGACTGGTAAAGAAAATTTACAGTTAGGAAGCAGAGGGAATGATATGCAGAAAGAGACCAAGAAGGAGGAGGAAAGGTGACGTGAAAGAAAATCTGAATGACAGAGGCCTTAGTATCCAGGGTAAGAGAAGCGTGTGAAGAGCAATTTGTAAAACAGAACAAAACAAATTACATTAATGGGATGTCTGTGTGTCAGTTACTAACAATAAAAAAAAAATGGATCAGACTTTGGTTAGTTAAAGAGTGATCTGGTGTAGATTAATTACATACGACAACTGAAAAGGTGAATGTGGCTGGGATAAGGGATAGTTGAGAGAAATACTGCCGTAAAAGTTCCGAGATCAGTCCCAGACTGGGGCATGATACCGTTTGAAGATTTGCATTTCAGCAGAACAGCCTTAAGTGTATTCCCAAAGAACCACGACATGCCATTACTACATCTTCAAGGATATCATCACACTAGTGCTGAAAAAAGATTTAGTTGGCATGTTGTAGTAAAGATAGTACAACACTACCACGCAGTGTAAAGGTGGTTCTTGCACATAAGTACGCAACACCTAACATAATTTTCTGCTCCCGAACTTGAATGAACTGATTTCCATGCACTGTGACTACAGCCCTGCTCTCAGATTCATGTGATATATTGGTGATGTTTGATTATCCGGTATTTCTACTAATTCTTTTCCTATCAAACATGTAAAGTGGAACTGGTCCTTTACAATATACATTTTTGTGTAATCTCCATATACAAAACATACTGTGTTCACCACCATCGTTGGCTCTCCTCTCCATTTACAGATCAACTTGGTGAACAAGTCTAATCTTTTCTATCTTCATTGACCTTGAGCAGCTTTTACACAACTCAACCTGTATCCCTTACTGCTCTTCAGTGTTCCAACATATCTTTCTTCTTACTGGTTATCTGTTTGCTTACTCTGACAGTCAATCCTCCTCCCCCTTGTCTCTCTCTCTCTCTCTCTCTCGAGAGAGAGAGAGAGAGAGAGAGAGAATCAGGGTGAAAGCAAAAGAACAAAGCATACTTCACACTCAAAAATGATTTATGACCCATACTGTATCCGACCATGGGAGACCTGACGTCGGTGTTATCAACTCTCTCGGGCCTTTACGATTCACTGTCAGATGAATAAAATCGTCTGGCGTTAGACGGAACAGAAAACTAAACTTGTGTTTAGCATGAGAGGGTTACTACGAAAAGATCAGACTAATAAGGTGTAGGTGTAAGCATGATGTCAGTTTTATTCACTTTGTAAAGCCTGTTTTCACTGCAGCCCCCAACACAACAAAATATGTTTTGCCATTGTCGTTTAACCCCTTAACCGCGGGGCGTCACTTTCGTGATGCTCGGGCACAATGGATCATACTGCGGGGCGTCACTTTTGTGATTCTGTGTTATTTTGAATTATCCCGGGCTTTCAAGTGGTTGCTTGTATCATCTATCAGTACTGCCAATGTCCAACACTAGTCAGCACTCCAAATCTCATCTGTACTCCCATCCATTGTTAACATTTTAGAGATTTTACCCCCTTCATGACTCCCCTCCCTACCTGCCCTCCATTACCCTGTCCTCTCACCTCCCAGGCCGCGCTGCACTAAGCAAACCTCCCCCGGATTTTTCCACAGATTTCATCCATTGAAATAAGCCCTAAGCCCTATACTTATACAAAATAATATATACCAAAAAAATATAAGGTAAGTGATAGTGTTATACGCCAGGAACTGGCTAATTATCACCTGACAACACCTCACGTGCATTAATTCGCTACATTACCACGATAATTTCCCCTTTGAATTATGCCTTGTAATCTGTGTCTGTAATAAAAATATATATCAGAAAGGAAAGGAGAAGCCTAAGTGACATTTACATTCACCTGGAACTACCTATTTCTTTATGTATTGCCGAGATTTTCTACCAATAATTTATTAGCATGTAAGTTAGCAGCTGTCAGCCTCAGTGTCATTGTCAACCTTTGCCTTCTCAGATAAGCCGCGGCATTTAGTTTCTTGTCCTCTGCTGTGGTCAAACCATGTCGCACTCGCGCCCCGCCATTTCTGCCGCTTCTGCGCCCATTGCAAAGGGCCCTGTGACCTCTACACCCATAAAAAGTCGTGAGGGAAGCAGGAAATGATTTAGTGACTCTGCAGTGGCACGTGAACTAGCAGAATTGTCCATGGTGATGATGGATAGTGATTTTGACGGTTCGGGTGAATCGTGTGATGAGCCGGGTGAGGTAATCGTGCCAGAAAGTGCTAGTACGAGTACTTCAGTGTCGGAAGTTATCCCTAGCTCCAAGGGAAAGGAGCCGTTAGTGCAGCAAGGGAAGGAATTTGGAAAGGGAGTGAAAAGGTGGCGTGTTAGCCCCAAAACAATAGCCCCGCGTGACCCAGCCCGCCATGAGTCCCGAGCTGATTCACCTCCCCGTTCCCCAAGCCCCACTTCACTCATTTCTTCCTCTTCGTCTGCTGAGTTATCTCCGGAGTCTTCGTCGTCGGAGTCACCACCAGCATCAACAGTGAAGACAGGCCGTAGAGGAAGAGGTAAATCCTGGACTAGTAAAAGTAGAGTTGGTAGTAAAGTAAGGGCTGCTAGTGCTGTACGGCAACCCAGGGTCAGTGCGAGTGACCTTGAACGGGGTAAATCTGCCTCACAGCCACCACCACCACCACCCACCCTACACCGCCACGACAGGGAATCCTGGACACCTTCGCGTGGACGGAAGGGTCCAATTTTGTGCCAGAACATTTAGTTTTTGATGAGAGCTCCTCAGGAGTACAGCCTGCTTTCAATATTGACGATAATGCTGAGTGTGTGGACTACCTTTTGGCCTTCCTAGATGACGAAGTCATGCAGCACATATGTGATGAGACCAACAGGTATGAATCACAACGTCCTGCAAGTGGTACAGGTGCAGCCAAGATGCAACAGTGGTCCATGCTGGGAGTGCAGGAGCTGTATGAGTTCTTTGCCCTCATGCTTCTCATGCCACTCTCCAAGAAGCATGAGTTGGAAGAATACTGGTCCATGGACCCCTTACTACCCTCACCCACCTTCAATAAGTACATGGCCAGAGATCGCTTCCGGAACATCATGGGAAACCTACACTTTGCCGACAACGATGTACCTTCCCAACCCGACCCACTCTAGAAGATCCGGGAGATTCTGAGCAGAATGAAGGATAAGTTTATGTCATTCTTCCACCCCTTTCAGAAGGTTGGCATTGACGAATCCTTGGTTTTGTTCAGAGGACATCTTCGGTTTGTACAGTACATTCCAAGCAAACGCCATCGCTTTGGAATTAAGTTCTTTGTACTGTGCGACTGTAAGACGGGGTACATCCTTGACTTCGTCTTTTATTCAGCTAGCACTGTCGATCTGGATAAAACACACCCCCTTGGCTTCTCAGGCTGTGTAGTGAAAGTGCTCATTGAAAAGTATTTTGGTGGGAATCATGTGCTGTATACAGACAACTATTATACAGCATCGAAACTTGCCAAATACCTTTCAGAGCACGGCATTGGCTCCTGCGGCATTGTCAAAAGTAATCGTGCCCACTTCCCTAAATTCACAGAGGCAGGAATCTCGCAGCGAGGAGACGTGCACCTACGCAAGTCTGAGAAGATGCTGGCAATACGGTGGCATGACAAGAGGGTCGTGCACATGCTCTCCACCGTACACAAGGGGGAAATGACAGACAGTGGGAAGGTCGACCGTAGGACAGGCGAACCTATGATGAAACCTGATGCTGTGTTGGACTACAATATCAACATGCAGCTGGTGGACAAGTCCGACATGATGATTGGTGAGATCGACTGCCTCAGGAAGAATACTAGGTGGTACAGGAAAGTTTTTCTGCATCTCATAGATATGACGATGCTAAACGCCTTCATCCTGTACAAGATGAAGGTCAAGCCACCCAAGTCCTTCTCCCTGAGGTTGTTCGCCAGGACTTGTGTCCAGCAGCTGCTGGAAAGATATGGTAGGGTGACAGCAGCAACTCTAAGGCGCCATCCAGTAACACTTCCCGACCGACTTGAGCAGAGGACGTATATGGATCGGCACAGACTGGAGCTAATGCCTGGCACAGGTAAAAGGAAGGCTGCGATCCGCAGAAGTCATGTGTGTGCACATACCACCTACTGCACACCTGAGCACAAACGCACCTCTTGGCAGTGCGCTGAGTGCCAGGTTCCCCTCTGTGTTACCAGCTTCTTTGATTACCACAGCCAGAAGCAGTTCTAACAGTGCAAGTGGGAAAGGAGAGTAATGAGGAAATAATGTGGAAATAATGTGGAAATAGCAAGTGAAAGCAATGGATGTTCAGTACATATGATTGAACAGTGTATTATAGTTTTATCTTACTGAAAGTGACAGTGACTAACATAGTGTAAGTGAAATAGAAGGATAAATATTGAAAATACAAAAGAAAATGTAAATAGTAATGTAAGTAATTAGTAATATAAGAATATGAGTACAAATACTTTATGTTATAACAGTGAAAGTGAATCCGTGGCTCTCTACGTATTTTACTGAATGAAAAATTGAATGACTTCAGTGACAATAAACTAATACTACTGAAGGAAACTTATGGAGAAAAACTCCAGATATATATAAGTGTGATATAGTAATAGAAATATAAAGTGTGAGGGGATTTATGAATAATAAATGACAGAGTACCAAGAGCGAACTAGCGCAAGTGCGATGGTCAGACGCACTCGTAATTTTCATTGCTTTCACAGTGGTTTTTGTTTTGGAGTATGGATCCCAAACTACTTGAAAATCATAGAGTAGTGTTTAGAGTGTTAATATCTGGCTGTGGTAATCATATTACGGGTTGTCAGGAAGTGTAAAGTGGAGACTTCGTTACCCAGCTTCAGAGGTCTCCACAAGTCCTACGGTAACGACGAAGGCTCAACAAACATTGCAGGAGAAAGCTGAAAGTATGTGCCATAAGCATATTTAATTATAATATTCTAGGACTAATAACTGATTTTTTGGCAAATATTTTTTGAGAGTCTGTCGGAGCTCGATTAACCTCGCGGGACACGCAAAACATTGGTAAACATGCCCGCGGTGTATGGGTTAAATGAAATTCCATTTAAATTTTTGTGCAGTTCATGGTGTTCGTCACAGTTATTTCCTGACAGTTTCGGGTGGGTGGACAAACTATTTTTCCCTTGTTCATATAATGGGCAGGAGGCAAAACATGTGTAGATAATAACTATACGTGTTAACAGGCAACCAGGCTGCTGTAGTTTTCTTCTTTCATATTCCTATACAGGATGGTACAACGACAGCGCCAAAGAATTTTTTGTGAAATACGAAGTTTGTACATAAATCTCCTACTAGGAAAATCAAATAGTGTATTGCAGTAAGTGCAGTTAGAATATTATGATGCTCAGTATTGTCTCTTGTGCCTGTATGAGAATGAAAATATATCTGTAAGATTACAGTCTAGAGCCTGGTTGAGTTACTGCAATAATGTAAGTCATCACAGCAATCATGTTAACCACGTTAACTTTTCATTTCAACTTTCGCATGCAAAAGGCCTCACCAACTTGGTAAAACCGATTTGTATTAACTAAAATTCTGTATATTATGTACCGCCGCCGTAGTCAGTAAAAATGAAAAGAAAGAAGAAAAGATAATAACAACGTTTATGAAAATTTTTCCAAATACAAAATGTTTCCAGTGTCAGAAGTAATGGCATGAAACGCGAACAAATATTAGTAAAAACTGCTTTTTTATTGTCACAGCGGGACATTAAACCAGCTACCGGGGCCAGTTGTGAGTGCACCAACTGTCAGTTCATATAGAAATCTGTTAAACAATTACCTCAGCACGACAGAATTCAACCGATTTCTCCCTCTCTCTCTCTCAATCTCTCTCTCTTCCTGTGTGTGTATGTGTGTGTGTGTGTGTGTGTGTGTGTGTGTGTGTGTGTGTGAACATAATTATTGCTCAGAGGTTCCAGTCTTCTAATATAGATTATAACTACGAGTCCTAATATTATTTTGCCTTCATTAGTTTCCATCACAATATTCGGGTGCAAGATGTTTAAACTCTCTCTCTCTCTCTCTCTCTCTCTCTCTCTCTCTCTCTCTCTCTCTCTCTCTCTCGTTGTTACTGTTTTCTTCTACTTCTTGTTCTTGTATATTTCTTCTTCTTCTAATCCTTCTTGTTGACGCTGCGCAACCCTACGCAGGTAGTGAATTTTATCTCCACTACCTGTAATTACCTTCCTGCTCTGGGAAATTTCAGATAATGACATTGAGCAGCTGTCTCTATTTCTTTTTTGTCAGGGGATGCAAGTCTCGCTATAACGTTTTGTATATCTTATGGTTTCTTTAGTGCAAAAGAGATCAACTTCAACTTAGACGCAATGATCAAAAGCCTGGTTGTGCTGTGGTTAGAAATCACCAGCGACAACTTTGCCTTGAATACAAAAATGTCCGAACTTAGAGAGAGGGCTTGAGGTTTTTTGACTGGTATGTAATGCCATCAGGAGTACAGGCTTGTCATCCACCAAGCCCCGAGCACCCTAAACTTCCAAAGGGGTAATATGAGATTGGCTTTTACTGCTACTTTTATATTTCATCATACCAGTCATTTTTGTTTTGTGAAAATGAATTACATATCGTCGAGTCAGGCCTGTACTGTCACCAAGATGGGATTTCGCAGATGGGACCACGCACAGATCAAAACTGATTACCTTACAGTGTGAAGCTTTACTTCAGAATAAGAGATAACAGTAATTCTTTGTACCCAATGTATAGGAGGCTTTGTAATGTACACTCTATTGTCTAATACTATAGTCTTGCTTATAATAAAATCTTACAACTATTCTACACTTTGTGATATTTTTGGCAAAGTTACCATGTCGCCCCATATGCCTGAATAATTGGTTAAATTACCTACGCAGTACAGTGATGATAATGATGGTGACAATGATGATGACGATGATTATGATGGTCGTCGTCATCATCGGCAGCAGGTGACGGTGACTACGCAGCTGGATTGATTCCCAACACCGAGAATCATTAATTAGTATTGGCCTTGGTGGCCTGGAATGTTGGCGTTTGATTAATACAGTTACATGCTGAGTGAATTTCGCCTTTGAGTTCCCCTTGTGCCTTTGTTTATGTTAGGGTGTCGCCCCTGTTATTCCTAGAGCGGTGGAGCAGAGGCTGGCAGAAGCTTCAGGGCCGTCTTAAGTTGAATGTCTTCGTGTGTTCATACTAGAGGGGCCAGATTCTTTTACCTAATCATCATCATCATCATCATCATCCTTCCTCCCACCTAAAGATGGGCTCTTGTACTTCCACCAAGAACTTAAGCGCTTTTCAGTATAACACAGTGAAATACTATATTTTCTATCTATACAGTCTGTGTCTGCTTGACGCACAATCCTTTAAGATTTTTGTATATTAGTATATTTTCACTTTTAATCCTAGATATGAAGAGCTATGGAGTAGAGAACAGAAAACGGCAACAATGCGAGTAAAGCATTTCTGAGCTGTTAACATTAGAGGGGACACATTGTTACGTTATTTATGCAAACCTACGGTTTTATTGTAAATTTAATGTATTTTTGCCAAATCGTGTTGGAGATTTTGTCAATAATCTAACTAATTAGCAATAATTATGCCGGATGTGCTGCATGGATGTGAGTCAAGAGAATAAATATTAATAGTCATGGCTAAGTGTGCTAGTACTAAATGTTTGGTAAGATGTCCTGATGGAGTGCAAAATGACATAGTAAGAGAGAGAGGTGGAAATAGTAGCACCGTGATCAAAAGAAAGATGACCAAAGTGTGTCAAGGATAATAGGCTCTGACATTATGGAAAGAAGGTGTGATGAAAGACTGATAAGAAGAATGTATAGATAGGAAGCAGGGGAATGGTATACAGAAAGAGACAAAGAAGGAGGAGGAAAGGTGGTGCAAAAGAAAATCTGAATCACAGTGGCCTTAGCATCCAGGGTAACTGAAGCGTGTAAGGAGCAATTTGTAAAGTAGAACAAAACAAATTACAGTAAGGGGATAAGTGTGTGTCAGTTGCTAACAATTAACAAATAAAACCTGATGCAATTGGCAAAAAAGTGCAGTGATCACCAGGATCATACTTTGGTTAGTTAAAGAGTGATCTGGTGTAGACTAACTACATACTAAAGCTGAAACAGTGAATGTGACTGGGACAACGGTTAGCTGAGTGAAGTACTGTCGTAAAGGTTCCGCGATTAGTCCCTGGCTGGGGCATCATACCGTTTTAAGATGTGCATTTCAGCAGAACAGCCTGAAGTGTATTCCCAAAGAACCACGACATGCCATTATTAAATCCTCATGAAAAATCATCATACTAGTGCTGATAGATTTATTTGCCAAATTTTAGTATTGACGGTACAACACTACCGCACAGTGCAAAGGTGGTTCTTGTATTTATGTATGCAACACCTAACATGATTTTCTGTTCCAGAATTTGAATGAACTGATTTCCCTGCACTTTGACTACAGCCCTGCTCTCAATCTCTGTCTTGATATATTGGTGATGTTTGATTACCCGCTAAGTTTACAGCGCTGATTATCCATAACTCTTTTCCTGTCATACGTGTAAAGTGGAACAGGTCCTTTACATTTTCCTTTTTTGTGTAATATCCATTTTTAAAACATATCGTGTTGACCACCCTCTATAGCTCTTCTCTCCATTTACATTTCTACTTGGTGAACAAGTTTAATCTTTTCTATCTTCACTGACCTTGACCAGCTTTTAAACAACTCTGCATATATCCATTATTGCTCTTCAGTGTTCAGACACTTCTGACTCGTTTTACGGGTTATTGATTTGCTTACTCTGCCAGGTCCCCCCCCCCCCCCGTTCTCTCTCTCTCTCTCTCTCTCTCTCTCTCTCTCTCTCTCTCTCTCTCTCTCTCTCTCTCTCTCTTTCAAGAGAATCAGAAAGAAAGCAAAAGAACAAAGCATACTTCACACCCAAAAATGATTTTTGACCCATACTGCATCCGACCATGGGAGGCCTTAAAGGCGGTGTTGATCAACTCTCTCGGGCCTTTACGATTCACTGTCAGATGAATAAAATCATCTGGCATTAGATGGAACAGAAAACTAGACTTGTGTTTAACATGAGAGGGTTAATACGAAAAGATCAGACTAATAAGGTGTAGGTGGAAGCATGATGTCAGTTTTATTCACTTTGTAAAGCCTGTTTTCACTGCAGCCTCCAACACAACGAAATATGTATTGCGATTCTTTTAAATGAAATTCCATTTCAATTTTTGTGCAGCGCATGGTGTTCGTCACAGTTATTTCCTGACAGTTTCGGGTGGGTGGACAAACTATATTTCTCTTGTTCATATAATGGGCAGGAGGCAAAACATGTGTAGATAATAGCTATACGTGTTAACAGGCAACCAGTCTGCTGTAGTTTTCTTCTTTCATATACCTATACAGGATGTTCATACAGCGACAGCGCCAAAGAATTTTTAGTGAAATACGAACTTTGTACATAAATCTCCTACGAGGCAAATCAAATAGTGTATTGCAATAAGTGCAGTTACAATATCATGATGTTCAGTATTGTCTCCTGTGCCTGTATGAGAATGAAAGTATATCTGTAAGATCACAGCTGGTTGAGTTACTGCAATAATGTGAGTCATCACAGCGATCATGTTAACCACGTAAACTTTTCATTTTAACTTTAGCATCCAAAAGGCCTCACCAACTTGCTAAAACCGATTTGTATTAATTAGAATATCATGTCTTATATACCCCCGCCGTATTCAATAAAAACGAAAGGAAAGAAGAAAAGATAGAAACAACTTTTATAAAAAAAAATCCAAATACAAAATGTTTCCAGTGTCAGAGGTAATGGCATGAAACGCGAACAAATATTAGCAAAAACTGCTTTTTTATTGTCACAGCGGGACATTAAACCAGCTACCGGGGCCAGTTGTGAGTGCACCAACTGTCAGTTAATATAGAAATCTGTTAAACAATTACTTCAGCACGACAGAATTCAACCGAAGTCTCTCTCTCTCTCTCTCTCTCTCTCTCTCTCGTTGTTGCTGTTTTCCTCTGCGTCTTGTTCCTGTTTTTTTTTATTTCTAATCCTTCTTGTTGACGCCGCACAACCCTACGCAGGTAGTGAATTTTACCTCTGCTACCTGTAATTACCTTCCTGCTCTGGGAAATTTTCAGATATTGATGTTGAACTGCCCTTTCTATTTCATTTTTATCAGAGGATACAAGTCTCGCTATACCGTTTTGTATATCTTATGGTTTTTCTAGTGCAAAAGAGATCAACTTCAATTTAGAAACAGTGATCAAAATCCTGGTGGTGCTGTGGTTAGAAATCTACAGCGACTACTTTCCCTTGAATGCAAAGAAGTCCCAGCTTACTGAGATGTCTTGAGGTTTTTTGATTGGTATGTAGTGCCATCAGGTGTACAGGATTGCCATCCACCAAGCCTTGAGAACCTTAAACTTCAAAGGGGTAACATGAGACAGATTTTTGCTGCAACGTTTAGATTACATCACCACTTGCTTTTTTTGTTTGGTGAAGATTTTTAAAAATAACAGAACAGAGGAAGGACAAACAAATGAATAAAAAATAATCCATACACCAGGTTACTGGCGTCCTCCATTCATGAAATATCTGTAACAGTTGGAGTTGAACAGCTTTAAGTTGAGGTTTGAGGGGAAACAACTCCGGGGAAGCGAGTTCCAGAGAGATGCAGTTCGGAGAACAAAAGAATTTTGACAGGCAGAAGTACTTCAATATAGCTGTGTGACATTCCAGTCCAGTGCTCCCACTTTTATGGAATTATCAACAGACTTGGAACTTTTGAGGAACTTTGGGAATAATCTGGGGATTTCGAAAAATTTAGGGAATTCTAGGGATTTTTTGGGGGGGAGGCGGTGGCTGAATCGGTAGAGAGGCGGCTTGCAGTCCTAATGGACCTAGGATCGAATCCCGGCTGGGCCAGGGAACAGTTTAAGGATTTGAATTTCCTAAAAAGCAGACTTTCCTGATCTACCAGATGACCCGCCGACATGTCGTAAAAGTACCCCCGCTAATACCAGTACACCAGTCCTGTATGAGATAGCCCTAGCATGTATTCAATATGGACAGTGGGTGTTAGCGCCGAAGTTGTGACATGTGGAAGTGTAGGAGGACTAGTGGGCCTTGGGATAGGCCACTGTCCCCAAGAAATAGGCCCTGAAACTTTGCCCAGAGTCGGACACGTAAAAAAAAAAAAAAACAGGGATTATATATTTAGGGAACATGTCCATATGCACTTAAACTTCACCGACGCCAATATAAAATACTACACTCAAACATTAACATTTAAAATATCTCACCAAACCAGTCAACCGTCCAGCGCCCATGTAGAAGGTACTCACTGGCTGACAGAACCCCACTCCCGATTTGAAATCTCAGCCAATGATAATGCAGGAGTCACGATGGATCTGTTGTCAATGGTGATTTGTCCATCGGCTTACTTGCACTGAGTGCCCGCAGCTGAGCAGCTCGGCCTCATCGTCAGTGTTGTGGGCTGAATCGACTCAGTGTCTTAGTGTCTTCATTTTTTCATGATTTTTTAAAATGAAATAAATATGTTCTAGTGCCTCAGTTTTTGAAGTAAACATTTCAAATGCAACTATGCATTTTCATAAGCCTTTTCTAGCATTATGCAATGATAAATCTGGTGAAAATCATTTGGGGAATTTTGACCAAATCTAGCGAAATTTAAGCAGTTGTTTGGGGAAATATGGTAACGGCAAAGTGGGAGCCCTGTTCCAGTCATCATCATGAGCGCTATCAGATGCCCGTGTAACACGAGGGAAGACATGGAGTGGTGGCACAATGGACGCTACTTTGTGTGAGTATTTGCCATAAAAATATTTGAAAAATAATGCAAGTGAGGCATCATTCATTCTTACTTGTAGTGGAAGTAGTTTATTTATAACAGCAGGGTTATTAATAATTCCAACAGCCTTGTTCTGAATTTTGTCTAGTTGTTTTAAGCAACCTCTCCCCATCCATTCCACAAGGGTGAGCAATATTCAAGCTGAGAGCGCACATGACTTTCATAAATTACTGCTAACTGCTGGTCAGTGAAGGAGTTACGGATGAATTAGCCTATACACAAATCGCAGAGCCCGGCCTGTACTGTCAGCAGGATGGGATTTCGCAGATGGGACCACACACGGATCAAAAAAGATTCTCTAACAGTGTGAAGCTTTACTTGAGAATAATTGGTAACTGTAATTCTTTGTATCCAATGTTCAGGGGGCTTTATAAAATGTAAACTATTTTCAATACTGTTTTCTTGCTTATAATAAAATATTACAACTATTCTACAATTTGTGCATTTTTTGATTGTCGCTCCACATTCCTAATAAATTGGTTTAATTGTCTACGCAGTACATTGATGATAATAATAGTGATGATTATGATAATGATTATGGTAATGATTATGATGATTATGACGGTCGTCGTCGTCATCATCATCATCAGGTGACGTTGACTACGCAGCTGGATTGATCCCCAACACGAAGAATCATCAATTTGTATTGGCTGTGGTGGCCGGGAGTGTTGGCGTTTGATTAATACAGTTACATGCTGCGTGAATATCGCCCTTGTGTTCCCCTTGTGCCTTTGTTTATATTAGGGTGTCGCCCCTGTTATTCTCAGAACTGTGGAGCAGAGACTGGCAGAAGCTTCAGGGTCGTCTGAGATTGAATGTTTTCATTTGTTCATACTAGAGGGGCCATATTCACTTTTACGTAATCATCATCATGATCATCATCACCATCATCATCTTTATTTCCACGTAAAGATGGGCTCTTGTACTTCCACCAAGAGTTTAAGCACTTTTCAATATAACACAATAAAAGACTTTCATATGTCTATATGTGTTTGCTTGACGCGGAATCCTTTAATCTTTGTGTACGTTAATATATTTCCACTTTTAATCCTAGATAAGATGAATCGTGGAGTAGAGAACAGAAAACGGCAGCAATGTGAGTAGAATATGGTGGCTGTTCTTAGTTGTTTACATTAGAGGGGACACATTGTTGCGTTATTTATGCAAACTATGTCAGCATTGCGGTTACATCAGTCAAAACAGCAGAACGTTGAAGAGCAATACGGTACGCAATATGCATCATACAGGAGAGGTGCTAGGGAGAGGTATTCGTTTTGTTCATTGTCCACACTCAATCTCTCACAATCTTCTCTTCATAATTTCCCTCACCCTTCGTCTCCCTCACATTCTTCTCCCTGGAATGTTCCTCCTCCTTCCTTTTCCTCTTCATCACACTTCCCTCCAGTTCAGTAATACACTCCTGGTTTATCTCTATCCACTTTTCCTCTTCTCTCCCTCTGCTTTCCCTTCACCCTACCGTCTTTTTCAGTAATTCCTTCCCCCCTTGTCTCCCTTCCTCTATCTCTACCTTCGTCTTCATCACATTTTCCTCCAGTTTAATAGTATCCTCTTAGTTCCTCAATTTTCCTCCCATTTCCTCCCATTTCCTCCCCTTCAAACTTCATTTTATCTCACTAGCTTATTCCCTTCTTTTCTCCCTTCCTCTTCCTCTCCCCCACTTATCCTCACCTTCATTCTTCCTCTCCCCCACTTATCCTCACCTTCATTCTTCCTCTCCCCCACTTATCATCACCTTCATTCTTCCTCTCCCTTACTCTTCCACACTCTTCCTGTCCCTCCCTCCTCCTCTCCCTCATTCCTCCTCGGCCTCCCTCTTTCTTCCCTCACTCCCCCTCTCCTTCACACTCCTCTCTGTCACTCTTCCTCTTCCTCAGGCTTTATGTCGCTCCCTCTTTCTCTCACTCCTTCTTCCTCACTTTTTTTGCCCCTCTTTATTTCCTTCACTCTCCTTGTCCTTCACTCTCTTCTTCCATACCTTTCCTCTCCCTGAAGCTTCCTTTTCCCTTCTCTGCAGTACCTTCCTTCAACCCCTCTCTCGGTATTAGTTATAGGGTTGGGAATGATCATCTTTCTTTGGTACATAACGAATGAGAGCAAACTTCCAGCAGAAGAGAGAGAGAGAGATGCCGAATGGCAGACAAACACAAAAGAATTTGCATCTGCAGGGTGTCAACACGGAGGCACGATTCTTGAATAAAAACAGGATGGACGTCATCAGTATCCAGCGCCTTATAAAGACTGGGACGAGTTAGATAACAAAGTAACCTACTTTTTTTTTTTATCAGGTACGAGGAAATTTGAGGAGGAAGAAGACTGAAAAACAGTACCAGCATTATCCAAAAATAGATGAAAAAAAGAATGAACAAAAGATTCAGCTGTATCAGGGGATGAAGTACTGCAGAGCCTTTTGTGTGGAGAAGAGGAATAAAAGAAGGGAAATCGAATCTGTTGGAGAAGTTTTTGGCAAGGTGTCATAAGGAACGGAGTAAATTTGTATTCGGATATCCGTTGCACTCGGAATAAACAAGCTATTTTAACCAAGATAAACACATTGTTACGATTTAGAGTAAAAACTTTGCGCATGTGATTCATGGATATGTTGGCACCGGCACCATTTAAAAACTACTTATTACTGCTTTACAACAAAGGATTAACCTACTGAACTAAATGCTCACCAGCTGCAAAGCTTGTCTCTTCCAGAGGAAATCGAAGAAAGAGAAAAGCAAACTCCTTGACGCATAGCATTTAAATGACGGCATGTTATAATATTTAGTGGAAAACAATCTATAGAAGCCATATTCAGAGTTGCCCAGTCGCATGCATGTAATACTGAGAGTGAAGGTTAATCCCAGCATTAGAGAGTTTGGTAATAGAAAAGATGTGAGGTTTTGTATATACAGTATATGGGTGGAGTGTGCTCACCACAATAGAGATGGAATGTGGCAGAGTTCAAATGAGCAATGACTAGAATATCGATAGAAGAGAGTAGGAGAGATACAAATCAGGATAATGATATGGAGTCTGCAGGAAATCGGTGAGATAATGAGAGATGATGAGATGGAAATGCTTATGTGGCATGCGAGCTATAATCCACAAAGTGGCGACCAAAAAAACAATTAAATGAGGTTAAAGAACGCACGGAGTCGATTCAGCCCACATAACGTCCGCAGTTAATTTTTGAGGAGAAGGTAATCAATTCTTTCAGATTAATGTAAGGGGAAAAAAAAGATAAACCATGGCAATGCAGAGATGAAAAAGTGGCATTTGTGATGCTGACGATAAAGACTCATTTGGAGCATCTGAGCCAGGTCAGAGTTAAGGAACCAAGTTTTTTCGGCAAAATATGTAAAAAGTTTTCCTTTGCTACAAAGAGAGAGAGAGAGAGAGAGAGAGAGAGACAGAAAGTCCGGTATGTCAAAGTCTCATTGAGTGATTGGTTTAATGACTGTTGTGAAAAATAAAGGAAGGGACCTTCAGTATGATGGGGTCAGGGTAGATGTGTGCCTCAGAAAATCAATGACAAATAAAAGGCAGAGAATCCTCGTTTCGGTCGGTATTCAGACCAGAGTGATAAAACAGGTTTTGCGGGCATTACTCGGAGGGTAGAATAATGGAATGTATGTTTCTATGCTCTACAACAGGGATGCACAATCAATAAGCTTCTTGGGCCGCATCCCCAAATTTACTTGTAACGTGATGCGCAAGATATATGAAGTGCAGTACCATAATAATGTGTTATGAATAGGTTTTCAGATTAATTGGGGTAGGTGGTGGCTCAACAGGTAGAGAGGTGGCCTTCAGTCCTACGGGACCCAGGTTCAAATCCCCGCTGGGGCAGGGAACTATTTAAGGATTTGAATTTCATAAAAGCAGACTTTACTGATCTACCAGAAGACCCGCCGACATGTCGTTAAAATACCCTCGCTAATACCAATACACCAGTTCTGTATGAAACAGCCCTAGCATGTATTCAGTATGGACTGTGGGTGTTAGCCCCGAAGTGGTGACATGTAGAGAGGTGTATGGTATATAGGAGGACTACTAGCCTATGCCCAGAGTCGGACACATCAAAAAAAAAAAAAAAACTTTCACGCACTCCCGCCCCCCCCACCCACCCACATGCATAAGTTACCTACATATATTCAGATACAGTTCTGTTACATGGTACCCTAGGTTACGATGCAAATACTTTTAAGCCTAATAAGGAGACCTAGTTATTGCACTGTCATTTTAATGATAATTATTACATTCCAGTAACATGCAACACAATTTTCACAGTTAAACCTTTCATTATTGGTGGAAAAAAACGTGATGTTTACAAACTGAACGAAAGCAAAGAAAGATGGTGATGACTTTTTACAAACTCATAAGTCCGTCTCCGACTATACCAAATAGCCGACGTCTCCTCATCCACTTACTTCCCCCTATGAATCTGTTTTAATTTCTGACCCATTCTTACCCTCCAGTTGACAAAGTCAGAGGAGGGTGTTATCACTGTGATCAATGTATGTCCGTCCATACAGTTGGGCGGCAGGGCGGCTGGCCGGGCATAGAGATTTCATTTCCAGGCCAGAACTTAGAAAGTATTCATTATTGAGTCATGATATTTTACACAGTTGTGTGTCTTATAATGAACTAATGCCTTTTGATAGGTAGAAAGCTGTGTCTTAAGTTTTTTTTTTATTTTCTTTTTGAAAATCATGATAAAACTAAAGAAAAAATTCTACAGATTTCAATGCAACCTGCACAAGAAATCTAAACGGATAAGGTTATATGTCCTCAAGGCTTTCTCCTTACGTCCATCTTTGAAAGAAAAGACTGGGAGAGGTGAGGGCCTTTATGGCCTTGGTTAGGTGTGCTGGGAGGTGTGGGGTATGTGGTTGGTCAGATGGAGGCTGGCAACAACGTGGCATAAAAAAAAAAAAAAAAAAAAAGCACTAGTCATAATTTCATTAAATCTGCTCATATGTCCATTATTATCATGGATAAGCTACTAATTTTTTTTTTAGCTTTGTCTCTGTTATATGGGGGGGGGGTGAGGGGCGATATGCGCTTGGTTAGGTGTGCAGGGGGGTGGGGGGTATGTGCTTGGCCACAGAGAGGATTGCAACAGCTTAGAGTTGCCCATGTTCTTCCGTGGACTCACTTCACCCTTGGAGCCATTTTCTACCACGGACCCATTTCCCCCTTGAAGGTGTATCTCCATAAAGCTGTTTTCCTAATAAACCGATTTTCCCCCATAAACCTACTCACTTAGACTTCTTTTACATTATGGACATTGCTCTTTACCGCAGGGATAATTTTTTTCTTGTGGACCTAATTTTAACACGGACATATTTTGCACATGGCCTATTTTCCACTTTGGATCTGCTTTCCATCATGGACCTATTTTCCCTCCATGAACCTATTTTCCCTCCATGAACCTATTTTCCCTCCATGAACCTATTTTCCCTCCATGAACCTATTTTCCCATGAATGACCTACTGTATGTTCCCCATGGATCTATTTTCCTTCCATGGATCTATTTTTTCAGTGGGCCTATTGTTGCTCAAGGACTTGTTTTTTCCCCAAGGGAACACACCAAATCTCCATATGGGCCTATTTTTACCATGGATTTTTTTTTTTGCCCATAGACTTACGGTTCCTGGGTCCCATTTCCTCCAAAGACGTATCCCCCATGAACCAGTATCTCTGTTTGGACCTGTTCCATCCATGAACCTACTTATTCCATAGACCTGCTCACCATTGAACCAAATTTCCCCATCCACCCACCTATATGCCCAGTGTGGTAAGCCGGTCTCATGGTTCAACCTCCAGGAAACCACACGTCCACCCACCCAGACAAAAAATCCCACCCAGCCACAAAGTCACACGCTCTACCTACCCGACCACCCCACTCCATCCATCTATCTACCCACCCAACACACCCTGCTTATCAACCCACCGATTTTACCCACCCCACCCACTTTATACGCCACACACTCCATCTCCACATACCTCACATGTCCACCCACGCTTCTTACTCTGCTCACCCTCGCTGCCCACCTTCCATGCCCACTCACTCATCAGCCAACCCTACCCATCTGTCCACTAAGCTACCCAAATGGTCACTAAGTTTGAACCACCAGAAGATGACTTCCTAACTTCACACACACACACACACACACACACACACACACACACACACACACACACACACACACACACACACACACACACACACACACCAGGGATAACTGCTTTGATAGTGTAGATATACTTTGTCTTGATTGCATAAGACATCAAGAACTGCAGTAATGTTACTGGATGGCCGTAAATTGTGCATCCCTGCCGCATACAATAACCTTGCAATGTACTAAAGGCACTCTTGAATATTTGTTCCAGGGGAAGTCATAAAAAAACTAGTTGAGTGCCTACAGTTAAACAACACTTCCTGGAGAAATAACAACAAACAAACAAACAATAAAGGTTGATGAAATAAAATTTTGATCAGAGGAAACCAATGAGCAATATTGGTTAAACGTGTAAGCAATATGGACTAAAAAGATGCATGCATCCTCATCATGTGGATCACTTCATTTGCACATTAAGCCCGACATGTCTCTGGCGTTGGAGCTATTTATTTTTGCTATATACTACGACTCAGAACTCCCGTACACGTTAGCATCAGCAGTATAAATACAGATAAGGCTTATTATAATAAAAAAAAAGAATGTGGCCCGATGAAGGAAACCTGCACTAACTCAAGAAAAAATCTCCTATCATATTGCCTATTATGCCGGGAATCGAACCCGGGACTCTTCAGATAAGAGCCATGCAACTTTGCACTGTACCACTATCAAGTAAAAGCTGTTTCACTTTGTCACATATTTGTAACCAAGGTACCGCCCGCCTCTCACTGTGGGCCTAAAAAGGAAGAGACAACCCCATTGCACTTGAGCAAATAGAAACTTTTAATCATACCCAAAGCACAGGCGGCAAGTCAGTATGATTAAAGAAACCTGTACTAACACAGGAAAAAAATGCTAACATATTGTTAATAATGATGGGAACTGACTGAGTATTGACTATAATTAAAATCTGGCGGCGCAACTGCTGCTGGGAAGTGAACCCGTGACTCTTCAGATTAGTACTGGGCAGCTATACCATGACCAGGTAAAGGTTGTCTCAACGTACCAGGTACTTGTAACTAGGGTATCCTCGGGTGGGGGTACTTTGGCTACAAGTAGGTGATGAGACAATTTATACTTGGTCGTGGTGCAGTGGAAAGCTTTCTGGCTCTTATCTTAAGGGTTCCAGGTTCGATTCATGGCATTCTTGGCAATGATTAGCTTAGAATGTGACCATTTTTTCCTAATGCCTCTCTTCCCATTCTCCTACTCTATCCTAAATTTTATGCGTTCTACACTCCTCATTCGCACTTTTCTCCTCTCATGTCTCCTGTCATTCAGGATTTCCCAATCAATTCTTCTCTGCTTTCCGTTGCCCAACTTTCTTCCCCACACCCTATTATTATTTGATATACATCGCCACAAAAAACTTTGCTCGGCTTTCACATCCCACAGCTTCACGTCATCCACATCAACACTACTGTAACTAGTATACCCTCCTTTACCCATGTTCACAACGCTACTTCAGCTTCTGCTAACATTTGCAGACTAAATATGTGTTTATCCTTCCTTCTTCACCACACCGATTTCTTCTCGTCCTGTCCTTTTCTTTCCTACATTGGTAAATATCCTGTTCTTGGTTCACTTAATTAGTTTCCTATTCCATCTTTCTTTTTCCTCATCTCTCAGTGTTTTCATAACCTTGTCTGTCTCCCTTTCTCTGTTCTGTATTTCCCTCATTTTTTCTCTTTCTCCCTCACACTTCTCGCATCTCCATCCAACACTCTCCATAATTTTTTTTTTCTGTCTTCCGTCTGGCAACTTGCCTTCTTCTTCCTTCCACACCAGTTTACTATGTGTCTTCTTCTTTCACTTTCCTTAGTTTCCAGCTTATCATCTAGCCGTTCCTTTCATCATTCCCATGCCTTCTGGGCAAGAGCATATGTTCATATTAGAAGAGATCTCAGTTAGTGGACTAGTTAGTATCAACCCTCATGACCTCACTTCGTGTGGTTATGGCATTCCTTTTGTTGGTGCTGGCGGTAGAGGATTATTATTCAGTTCTGAAATGACCCCCTCTAGTGATGTGTTTAAAATGCATTCCCAATATCTACACCCATGGCATTACTGTACATCTCTCTGCTCCCCACGACACCCCCAAAGCAGCACCAGCGTAGTATGGATATATGAACAACGTGATACTTGTCAGTAATCGTAAAAAGTAAACAAACTGTCTATCTAATTCTCTTAATCCATCAGGATGTTACATTTGTACGTTTTTAATTGTTATTTTAAGACGATACTATTCAGCTCATGAGAGATCTTTGGAACGGGTGAGGGTTAGATATACCCTTCGCTAACCCGCTACTACTAGTGGTCTCTCCCACACTAAATGGCATTGTTTGGAAGAAGTAAAAATAAAATAAACAATATTTTCTCCAAGCAGAAAAATGAAAACGAATAAATCTCATAAGTATTTCAATTAGTAAAACTCTATGGAAAACTCATGCTAATATTGTTAATGATAATCCCAAGCAAAAGAACACAGGTGACAATCCATTGTATGTTGTCTACTCTCAGATGCACTTCAGAGAGTTTTTTTTTTTTTTTTTCACTGCAATCTTCCTGCTGATGAACTATTTTATAATCTTAGAGGACCCCTTTGATATCAAAGAGGTTTATGAAGATTACTCGTATATCTAAACCATTCAGTCTGAATTATCTCTCATATGTTGAATTATGTTGTCTGAAGACAACAAGAATGAAATACAAAAGACGTTATGGTAGTGGACGGGTTGATCCAGGGAACTTAAGTATGAAATTGAACTTTCTCAGAGTTGGGACATCCCGTATTTACTGTTCCTGCTAACCCGGGACGATTTTATTTAGCAAACAGTGACTCATGGTCGGTACATGTCTAGTTCTGTATATATTACAACTACAGCCAGATGGTTGTATGTAGCTGTAAGAGAGGCACAGGAACCTGAAATCGAGCAACAGCAGAGCTTTGTACACAACGACAATACAGTCTGTTATATTATATTTGTTATCATCTGAACCAAATCATGGAGAATCAATACACAAATGAAATCATGTCAGATTACATCAAACAAAAGCATGCCCTTCCCACACCTGGATACTGAGGCTGCCTACCATGAATTTCAGGCCTGCGTAAAGTTCCTGTTATGATACCGCAAATACTTAGGAAACTTTTATGTTCATCCCTACTCATTTCCGGAGACTGGACCGATTTCCAGTATTTTCCTTCTTCTTTCTGAGAGCGCCCTAACACTAAAATTGTATTTCCAGTTTCCATTTTTTCCACAAAGGAGCTTCATTTGCTTCTTGGCATGTTTTAGATATTGGCCACAAAAAGTCATTTGAGTTACATGAACATTCGAATTTTCCGGCAATAGCAGAACGTTCTTAGTTATGAGATTAACATTATTTCCCTTACAGATAAATACTGTAGAATGTAGATATCCAATCTTAATATTCTATGGAGTTTCCAGAACAGTTTTCCTTTGCTTTTGAGGGTCATTCTCACTTTTCTACCGATCTGGATGGAGGGATGTGTGTGTGTGTGGGGGGGTAGCATTTCTGCTTTACTATCACTGTATTCGATTCACTGGACAGATACCATGGTCACAATCTTCTCTCCAACAAAATCTGTCTTAGTAGGGTCGATGGGGGTGTTGCTGATTTGCATACTTTATACACTCTCTTTTCCATTAGATCTCTTCCTCTCATTTACTATCTTTTCGTCCACTATCTTCTCCCTCCATTTTTATTGTTTCTCTTCTCTTCGTGTTTTCATCTCGTTTCCTCACTGTGTTTTTTTTTCCTAGCAAGGAGCCTGACGGCCAAATAATATTAAGGTTTTAATCCTGGTGCTGGCAACTGGCGTCATTCGACCCAGGCGTCCATCCTGTATGATGGTAAGTAAAACGAGAACCTATGGCAACACCTACGAAAGAGCTTTATCCTGGATGAGTCAGTGGCCTTGTACCGCATGACAGTAGGTGAATAACCACCCAGTGACTCAAGTTACAAACACAAGCACCGCGGCTAAGGCATCCCAATGCGTTCCTCTTCACTTTCATCTTGCCCCTTCTTCTCCTCCCCCTCCCCCTTCCTGTTTCTTTTCCATTCTTTCGCACTTTCGTTATCTTGTTCTTACTCTTCACTATTTTCTCCTTTCAGTTTATTCTTCGCTTCACACTTACCCATCCATTATATAAGCTCTTCCTATTAGTAGCTTTCTCTATTCTCTTACATTTATTTCTTCCGTCCTTCTCCTCTCTTCTCTCTCTGTTCTTTAAGTTCCAATTTCTCTTCGTCTTTTTTACTATTATTTCCTCCTTCTCCACTGTTTTCTCCTACCGTTTTGCTTCAGCTTATATGATGGTAACCTCCGTTCTTTTCCTTTCCTCCTCGCACTCCCTCTTTCCCTTCACTTCATCTATTCTCCTTTCTCTTTCACTCTCTCCTCCTCCTCCTCCCCCTCCTCCTCCTCCTCCTCCCCCTCCTCCTCCTCTTACGCTACTTTTCTTTATCCTCCAGCCCATCCAGTGGTTACCAAAGTTATGTTCTGCCCATTCTCTTTAACTCTCCTTCCTCACTTTCTTCACTAACGCCCTTTCAATTTCTTTTTTCCATTTACTTGCTTTACTTCCTGACCTTTTACTGTTTACTAATTTCTTTTTCTCCTTCTTCCCTTTTCCGTTTCTGTTTCAGTGACTTCTCATGTTCTGTCTCCCTCCTTTCCACGCTCCTCCTTTTTTCTCCTTACTCACTAGGTTCTTCCCTACATTTTCTCCCATCTCCCTTTCTCTACTTTCTTCCTCCTGTCGTTCTTCCTGGTTACCACAGTTTTGTTCTCCCTGTAAAATCATATTACACATCGTCCATGACTCCTTCTTCCCTCTCTCTCAAATCTTTTTGCTCGGTTACCTTCCTTTTTTTCCTCCGGTCTTCCGCCTTGCCCTCCTTACATCAGCAACTTCTTTCTGTCCTCGGCGTCTTTCCTCCTTCCTCTTTTTTAAAGATTCTCCTTTACATCTCTCTCTCTCTCTCTCTCTCTCTCTCTCTCTCTCTCTCTCCTTTGCTTCATATGTTTTCTTTCTCCCCTTTGCCTTTTTTCATATTTTCACTATTTTCGTTAATATACTTTCCTTTATTTTTTGTTTCTCTGACACTGCCCTTTTCCATTTTCCGAATCATTTTCCTTTCTCCTCTTTCTCCCTCGCCATCCACCCATATACTAATGCATTTTCTTAGTCCTGTTACAATGTTAATGCGGGACCATCTCTACGAGACTCCCTGTCAATCAGTTAGTCAGTCACACCTTAAGGATTTTCACACGAAAGATGCTTCATTCTAGCTAATACCCATATGGATACTGTTTTTGTTGTTTAATCCTGATCTGCACGGCCGAACAGGCTCTTCAGCGACAGGTATGCAACTGCTTCTGCCGCCTTGCCCAGCAGGTACAGTACAGTATATATTCCCTGTACGGACCAGTCTACCCCTTGTTGTAGACAACGCCTCACCAGGATCGGACCAGCGTCCTTCCCATGGCAAGGTGCAGGGAAATATGGGAGGGTTTGTCTCCCTGGTGGACGCCGCAGCTGCTTCATCCTGAATGCATTGTTTCACATGATATAGTTTCACTTCAACGCCTTCCCATAAGGGTCTTGGCTTTAGCTTCCTAAAAAGTTTCACATACATGGTACTGCAATCTAACCAAGCCTCACATGATGACTCATTTAACAAAACCAGTTATTCTCCAGTATCTTTCTCGTACTGGTCTTGTTCCTCCTTTTTGTTCCCATGGTCTTCATTTCATTATATAGTTTTTCATTTTCTATGTCTTCCTTGATTACCTCTGTCTCGTCTAACAATCCCCTGTACTTGTGAAACGAGAGTGGGTGGTATGCTTTGATGGACGCGTACGTGTGTGTGTGTGTGTGTGTGTGTGTGTGTGTGTGTGTGTGTGTGTGTGTGTGTGTGTGTGTGTGTGTGTGTGTGTGTGTGCGTGCGTGTGTGTGTGTGTGTGTGTGTGTTTGTGTGTGTGTGTGTGTGTGTGTGTTAAATAAATAAATGGAATACTTTTCACTTGATATCAGCTAAACTTGGTGGAAGGATTAAGGGTCAGCCAATGAGAAGACCTCTTGTTTTCGAGGGCGATGGATCAAAGCCATGGTCACAGAACTACGTCAAATTTTAAGCCAACAAAACCAACTTAAACAGCTTTAATCCATTTTAGATCAAACCTTGAGGCAGACCTGAGGGAAGCGCAAGAGTGAAGTGATTCAATTTTGAGAACAATCAGTCAGAGGTCAAGGTCACAGACTAGGGTCAAAATTCAACCCGTGTATGTAACTGTTAACATAGTGACTCAGACAATGTTCATGAGATATGACGAACCAAACTTGGTGAAAGGGTTGAGGGTTAAGCAAGAACGAAATAATTTCATTTGGTGACCGGTGAATCGAAGGTGATGATCGCAGGGCAAAGTAAAATACTGTCTTCGGGCCTCAGACCTGTTGGTGGTGCGGGTGATGCACTCGCTGACCGCTCTTTCATTTTTCCATTGCTTCACATGCTTTTTTTTTTTTTTTTTTTTTTTTTTAATTGGTTCACCAGGTTTCGGGGTCATTATTCTCTTTTCACCCTTATTCTTTCTTTCCTTTCCCCTCCCATCTGTTTTCTTTTGTTTCATTTACTTTTTTTCCGGTTCGCCAAAGTTGCCTCTTCCTTTTATGATTCTTTTGTTTCTCTCCCTTCTCACATACATAAATTTGCATATGATTAAAGTACTTAATTCCTCCCTTTCCTTGTTCTTTACTTACAATTTCTGTTTATTCTCTCTCTTTTCGTCCCTACCCTCGCGAAGTAATTTTCTCGTCATTTTCGCGTTCATTCCTTTCTAAACTTTTTTTTTTTTTTCCTACTTCACGCCACCTTTTATATTTTTGCAAAGCCGAAACCAAACGACTGGAAATTTTATCCATCACAAAGAAGGTTGAACTGATAAAGCAATCCAAATCATATCCGTTCATTTTGAGATGCCTGGACATATTGCACTTTAAAAACTGAAATTTAGAGTCAACCATTTTCATATTAAAAGGCCAGTTGTCTATCTGCCTGTCTGTCTGTCTGCCTGCCTGTCTGTCTACCTGTCTGTTAGTTTGTCTGCCTATCTGTCTGTCAGTCTCTCTCTCTCTCTCTCTCTCTCTCTCTCCGTCTTTTGTCGTCTTGCCCTCCTTCCAACGCATGTCCTCTACATCCTCGCGTTTTTTATTCCTCTTTCCTCCCTCCTTTCAGCCGATCTTTTTCTCTGCTTTTCTCTCTCATTGCCTCCTTCCTGCATTCGTTCATTCGTCATACCACTTCCTCCATTCCTTGTCTTCTTTTCTTCTTTTGTTATATTCTTTTCACTTTACGTGTTACTGTATTTTCTTTATTCTTTTAGATTTTTGTTGTTGCAATTGGTAGTTGTAATGGAGCTTATGAATTTTATGTTTGCGTTTTTGGGCTACTTTTTTTTTTTTTTTTTTTTCATGGTTAAAACGTTACCCATGAAAGAAAATAAAACGATTAATTTTATGTTTTCGCAACTAAGCGTAACCTTTCGCAATGAATCACATCATTATCATCATCATCATCATCATCATCATCATCATCTGGACCTCCTTTCCCACCCTAAGACAAGGTGAGGAGAAGCAACGTCCAGACAGCCTAAGTTTGCCCAGTTCACTAGGCCACGCTTCCATTCACTCATCACTCAAGCCCATGGAATCCTGGCTCCATCAGATAGGCGAAGAAAACTTCACCACGTTCTGTAGCTTCACATATACCTATCTGATAGAATCAGTCCGAACGCTGTCACGTTAAGATGAGGTACCAAATCTCTGGTTATGCGCTTCGCACAAAATTCATCCAGCCAGCTCGGTCTTTTGTCAGGCCGTTAGCCTCTCCAACCTCCATACCTCTCTTCCTCACACACTCATCTACCATATCCCTCCACCTTCTTCTTGGCCTACCTTGCCTCCTCCCTCCTTCAAATTCGCCCAGATATACCTTTTTCACTACCCTATTGGCATCCATTCTCTCAACATGACCAAACCATCTCAGTACACTGTCTTCAAATCTGGTGTCCACAGACTTCCTCACCCCGCATCTTTCACGAATCAAATAATTCCGTACCTTTCCACTCTCTGTACTCCATATACATTCCTCAGCAGCTCCATTTCCACTGCTCTCACTCTTGACTTTTAATTTTCATCCCACACGAGTCTCACATCCGTATGTAAGCTGGCTCTAATACTCCGTCATGTAAGCCTCACGCAGCTGCAACATTCAAGGCTGTTTTTTATCAAGGCATTCATAGCACCAGTTACTTTCCTTCCTTGTGTCACTCTACCTCCCGCTTCTTTTTCACATTTTCCTCTCTTTTCTATCATTGTACCTAGGTTTTTTAACTCTCACCAATTCCAGTCTCTCTCTATTCACCGTAAAATCACACTGGGAAGCACCTTATCTCTCAGTAACCATCAGTTTAGTCTTTTCTTCATTTACTCTCAAGGCACGACGCTCACAGACACCTACAATACTCTGCATTAGTCTACCAAGCTCTTGTCCAGGATTTGCAAGTAGCATCCCACCATCAGCATACACCAAATTTGAGATATTCCATCCATCACAATTCATTACCAACGCCATCCCTCTCTCCATTACTCGTGGATTTACTTCTCTCATCACCCCATCCACATATCTATCGAACAACCATAGGGACATCACACAATCTTGTCGCACGCCCACACTGATCGTGAACCAGTCACTTAAATGCCCATTTGCTCTTACACATGCCTCACTACCATCATAAAAACTCTTGACGGCACTTAGCAGCTTACCATTTACACCGTACGTGCACAAAATCTTCCACAATCCTTCTCTGTCTATTTGTCGTATGCTTTTTCCAGATCCATAAATGCCATAAACACCTTATAGTCCTTCTAATAAATAGTAAACACTGCTAAATTTTATTGTTCTATTCAGAAAAAAAAAAAAACTATCTCAGTGCTAGAAGTTTATTTAGAAACTTTTAAAACATGCATTTAAGCTAAAAATCTTGTTCCACATTTAAGTGTTCTAAAAGGTGACCTGTCCTTAATGGCTATCTGTTCTGCAGAATGGCTGAACGAGTGAGCCAGGTGTCCCAGCTGCAATTCTGATGCTGTGAAAGACCTGCCGGACTGGTTGTTGTAGTGGATGCAGGTGATTTACACTTTGTGTACTTTACGTACAGCGGTGACCTGACTCCCGTCCCTCCTGTGCTGTAGCCTCTAAAGATTAGTGTGATGTGTGGGTTAACGATCACTGAAGATGTAGGTTGCCCCGGCATGAATGTCGTCAGAGAGAGCAAGGTTAGTCTTAGCTGCGCCAGCATAATCATTTAAGTCAACTATCGCTTTCCTTACTTCAGGCAGAGACATATCTCAAACACACCAACAAGTCTCTTTTCCTAACAATTACTCCCTCTATAGGGACATCCTAAATTTCTCAGGCTCACTTTGGATACACACATTACTTTTTCTCTGCATACAACCAGCATGAATGGAAAGGCATCACGCCAACTTGATATCTAAGAAATACTCACTGACTAAATACATAGGACAAAACGAATAACTGAAAATGGTTAATAACAAGTATATACCAACAGTAATGGATTACGTGAGCACGAGATAGCCCAGGTTTCAACTGTAGATGACACAGACTTCTAAAAGTTATTTAATACAGACCCAGTTACCCACGCGGGGGCTGAGTGGTTAGCATCGCTGACTGCGAAGCTGTAGGCCCGTTTGAGACAGGGTTCGAACCTTTGTGCGGGCAGCTCGGGTCACTAGACTCAGGTGTCCGTCCATCTCTTATGGGTTGGTAGGTAAAATGAGTACCTATACTCATTTTTTTTCTTTCTTTTTATCGAGCGAAGATGCACATGACAGGTTGGTGATGATTGGCTGAATGCAACTTATATCTGAGGGAGAAATTTTAGTAAATAAGTTTCCATTCACATTACCTGGTATTTATTTGAAATAAAGTGATGTTATTCAGACACATTGCATTCAGCTAGTCATCACCAACCTGTGAAGTGCATCTTTGTCTCAATTAAAAAAAAAAAAAAATGAATATAGGGTAACACCTAGGGGAGGTAACTGTGGTGACCTGCATGATGCAGTGGCCTTGTATCCCAGGTTATTGGGTCAAAAACCCGCTACTGGCTCAAAGGCCTACGTTACGGTGATGAGCACCGAGGCTAAACGACTCATGGCATATGCTCCCACCTTTACCTTTTACGACCAAGGACGGCATGAACATGTGAGGCACACAGCTGACTTCATCAGCACATGATCTATGCAACCAAGATAACATTCATGATGCACCACCTACACCACAAAGAAAAAAAAAACGAAATACTGCCTAACACTACACAGAATGTCTCTACAATATCCCTTCTCTTCCCTCCTTCGCTACGATCCACAAACACGTACACAGACACCGCAGCAAGACAACTTTCTTCATGACACTTCAACAAACCTTCATCAAACAGGAAGTGCTCTTAGAAATACTCGCGAGAACCTAACTACATCATGATGTGGCCGTAACCATCATCAGCCTCTGTTCTATCGCAATATAGAACTCACAAACAATCCCCTGTCTTCCCTGTAATACAGCCCTGTGCACCACAACACAGTCACACCAACTACCTTAAATCACGCACTTTCACAATAATCTCAAAAAAAAAAAAAAAAAAAAAAAAAAAAAAAAAAAAAAAAGGGTGGGAATGTCCGGCTGAAGTGGCCGGTTTCCTGCAGTCCACCAAAATTTAGGGCCAGATAAGCCTGGGGCCACAGCAAAAAACAGAAACTTTCTGCACTCTGTTCAAGTGCATGGAGACAATTACACTTAATTTAGGACAGATACTTAGATGGGTCTGACACAGCCTTCACTAACCTCTTTTATTGCTAAAGGTTCTCCCTAAGTTCAGTTAAATCATCTGGCGGCCGCAGCAGCAGGAGAACCCTCTTCCTACACAGAAAAAGTCGTCGTCGAACTGGAGAGGTTGAAACTGATGAATGCACCGCTAAATGAAACATCATTCATTTTCTTCCATTCAGTCTTCACTAGCAAACTTTTCGTTTTTGGTCTAGAAATCCTCAGATCTAACTCGAACCATGTCACACCTTTCCATTCATTCGCTTCACACAATGCCATCCTCCCTTAGACTTCATTACGTCAGTTCTTTTTGTTCATTCAGATCTCTATATTTTCTTGTAAAGTTCCCTTATGTCATTCCGTCCCTCCTTAAACACCTCCATTGTCTCTGATTTATATGTATTTCATTCATACCGGTAAGTCTTTGTCTCGCACACAGCCTTCAACCATTCCGTCCTTCCATCCATATTCCCCATATCCTTCATTCTCTGTTTATCATTCATGTCTGAATATATCCACACAGCCACACAAGCTTGCATAGTTTTAGTGGGGAGAGAAAAGGTAGTTTTGACTGTTAAGTAAAGTTCTTAAAACCTCTTCCTTATCTGTGTGATTCTGGACACGGAACGTTATTACCTTCAATCTGATTCCACTTTTATCATATTAATAAGGCTGCCACTAGTTTATTTTAATCAGCCTGAGAAGGATCTCTCATCTCATGGGAGTGATGAAGGAGAGTTCTGACCCTACCAGTTCTATAAGTCTCTCGGAAGCTGAAAATGATCATATGGAGAGAGGAAAAATAATTTAATCAATACGGTATCGGAGTGCTCGGGATAATATTCATTTGTGTGTTGCAGTATTTATGCAGTCTGTGCTGAGGAAGACATTGCCTAGGACAGGCAGTTCAGGCAGACCCAGACCACGATAGGGAAATCAGGCTAGGAAGAAGAATGGGATGGAGTGATTTTGGAAAACTACTGTATATTGCTGAATGAAGGATAATCAGATACCATTATGCATGAGACGACTATGTAATCAGTGTCGTTCCTGTTCCAACTAACGGCTCCGAAATAAGGAGAGTAACAAAATCCTTGGTGTATAGACTCTGCAGTGGTCAGAGAGGAATGGAATAGATTATGTCTGGGGTAACATGGAGAGATAAAAAGAAAGCTTTCTGGAGAAAGCAACCGACGAAAGTACAAGACATAATCCTGTCAAAAAAAAAAAAATAATAATAAAAATAAAAACATGCATCGTAGACCAGATAAAAGATGGACAACCAGAGTGACTCAGTGGTAGCTCAGAAATGGAGTGACAGAAATTGGCAGACAGAGGAGGGGATATTGATATCAGAGTCGGACATTCGCATGGGTTGGATGGGATCAGCAAGCAGCAAAGAGGTTAGAATGAAAAACGACAAGAGAGGCTGATGTCCTGCGGTGGACTGATGAGGATAATTACTACAGCCAGACAATTTTTCTTAGTACATGGAGATATCTCACACAGAAACACATTCTTCGCAAAGCTTTTCAGTATGATTTTTAAAAATATATTGCTATGACCCTATATATATATATATATATATATATATATATATATATATATATATATATATATATATATAGTGTGTGTGTGTGTGTGTGTGTGTGTGTGTGTGTGTGTGTGTGTGTGTGCGTGACTTAAGCCCCTGTCACACATACAAGGGCTGGCTGCGGCGCGACTCAAGGCCGTGTCTTAGCTGGCTCCCACGCCTTCCGACTGGCCCCGAGTCTGCTCTGCTCACGACTGCGTCAAGACTGCCTCACGACCACGTCACGACTGCCTCACGACTGGTCGTGAAGTCCTCAAGAACACAAGATTGCAAGGCGACTGCGAGGTGATGGAGCTACGAGCCTCCAAATTTGAAATTTAACGGATTTTTGTCAGCCATGACCGTGGCACGACCGCCCACGAATGCAACACTACACCATGATGCATTTTTTTTTTTTAATGAGAGGAAGAAGGAACCAAAGGCCATGAGCCGGCAATAACAGTTCCCTCCAAGAGAAAAACAAAATACAATAGAGAGCCAAATTCAAGATCCATTCATTTCGAGATGCCTGGACACACTGCATTTGAAAGACTGGAGATCATAGGCAGCAGGAAATACAGACAGAGGGAGACAGTTCCAGAGTTGACTTGTTGCATAAATGAAGGACTGGGAGTAACGGTTAACTCTTGCATTAGAGTGTTGGACAGAAAAGGGATGAGAGTTTGCTGTTAGACGAGTGCTACACACCCGTCGTAAAGGCGGAGGAATGCATGCATACCGTTCAGAGGAGCAGTGACCATTAAAGTAGCGATAGAAAAGAGATAAAGATGCAACAGCGGCGAAGAGACAGCGGTTGAAGGGAGTCAGTAAGAGGTGGAGAGTTAATGAGACGAAAAGCCTTTGACTCCACCCTATTCAGAAGAGCGGTATGTGGGGAGCCTCCCCACACATGAGAGTTGTACTCCACACAGGGGGGGATAAAACCCCTGTATAGAGTCAACAATTGTGCAGAGGTAAAGAAAGAACGGAGTCGGCTTAGCACACCTAATCTCTTGGAAGCAGATTTTACAAGAGATGTAATACGATCTTTCTAAGATAAGTCCTGAGTAAATGAAACCCCAAGCATGTTTAAGGATGATGCAGGATTAAGCTGAATATTATTAAACATAAGTGGGTATACCTGTGGAAGATTTTGTTGGGTTGATAGGTGTAAGAACTGAGTCTTAGATGCATTAAAAACAACCAGATTATTTTTACCCCAGTCAGAGATACGAACCAAGTCATACATTAGGTGTGACATAGCCTCATCCCTTGTTTGTTGAAGTAACTGCTGAGATGGGCGTTGCAGGAACCGAATGGAAAGGTGAAGTGTGGAGTCATCAGCGTATGAGTGGATAGGGTTAGATGTACAGCTTAGAAGGTCATTGATGAAAAAAAGGAAGAGAGTTGGTGATAGGACAGAGCCCTGAGGAACACCACTGTTAATAGATCTAGGAGAAGAACGATGGCCGTCTACAACAGCGGCTATAGAACGATCAGAAAGGAAGCTAGTGACGAAAGCACGGATAGAAGGATAGAAACCGTAAGAGGGCAATTTGGAAATTAAAGATTTATGTCCCGAAAGGAGGATGACCAGGAATCTGAAAGGTAGGCGAGAAGATCGCCAGTGGAGCATCCCTGACAGAACCCGTACTGATGGTCAGAAAGAAGTTTGTGATAGGATTGACGCCTTAAAATATTTCTATTGAGAATTGACTCGAAAACTTTTGAAATACAGGACGATAAAGCAATTGGACGATAGTTGGGGGGTTTGGAATGGTCACCCTTCTTTGGGACTGGCTGAATGAGAGCAAACTTCCAGCAAGAAGGAAAGGTACAAGTTGACAGACAAAGGCAAAAGCGTTTGCCTAGGAAGGGTGTAAGCACAGAAGCACAATTCTTGAGAACAACAGGAGGGACTCCATCAGGCCCATATGCCTTGTTAGTATTGAGGCCAGTGATGGCAGAAAATACATCAGCTGAAGAAATTTTAATGTCAGCCATGAGGAAGTCAGAGCGGGGAAGTGATGGAGGAACAGCACCGGAATCCTCTAAGGTGGAATTGTAGGAGAAAGTCTGAGCGAAGAGATCTGCTTTATCAGTAGAAGAAATAGCTACAGAACCATCAGAGTAGAAAAAACGAGGGAAGGATGATGAGGTAAAGTTGTTAGAAAGGTTTTTGGCAAGGTGCCAGAAGGAGCGGGAAGAATTCGAGTTGGAGAGTTGAGAGCATTTTGTACAGATGAAATAATTTTTAGCAGAGCGAAGAACAGACTTAGCACGATTCCGGGCAGAAACGTAATGATGATGTGATTCAGGGGTGGGTTGGCTCCGGTACCTTTTATAAGCCCTCTCCTTGTTGCAGACAGCATTAGAACAAGCGTGATTAAACCAAGGCTTTCTTGCGTTAGACAAAGGATACGAGAAAGGAATGTATGCTTCTATGCCTGAGAGCATAACCTCCGTAATGCTCAAGGCACACTCAGATGGCTGCTGGCCATGGAAGCAATAATCATTCCAGGGAAAATCAAAGAAGTACTGCCTGAGGGCCTCCCAATCTACTGCTCCAAAATGCCACAGACGTTTCCCTGGAGGGTCCACAGGCCGTACCAGAGTGACAGGACGGGTTAAGGTGATAAGGTTGTGATCAGAGGAGCCCAACGGAGAGAAAAGATTAACAGTGTAAGCAGAAGGATTAGTTGTAAGGAAGAGGTCAAGTATGTTGGAGCTCTCTCCAAGGCTGCCTGGGATACAGGTAGGGTGCTGTACAAGCTGCTCTAGGTCATTAAGGATAGAAAAGATGTAGGCTTGTTCACCAGGTGGATCAGTGAAAGGAGAGGAGAGCCAAAGGTGGTGGTGAACATTGAAATCTCCTAAAATGGAGATTTCAGAGAAAGGAGAAATGGATAGAATGTGTTCCATCGTAGAAGTAAGATAGTCAAAGAATTTTTGATAGTCAGTAGAATTAGGGGATAAGTAAACAGTACAGATATATTTAGTCAGTGAATGACAGGAAAGCCGAAGCCAGAGTGTAGAGAATTCAGAAGACTCGAGTTCAGGAACAAGAGAGCACGATAAGTTGTTGCGTATATATACACAACAGCCACCTTTGGCTTTGAAATGAGTATAGAGAAAGTAGGAGGATACAGAAAAGGGTTTGCTGTCAGTTGCCTCAGACAGCTGTCTCAGTTAGAAAGAGAAGATGAGGTTTAGAGGAGGAGAAGTGGTGCTCAATAAAGCGAAAGTTAGAGGAAAGGCCACGAACGTTGCAGCAATGAAGAAGAAGTGAGTCAGTCAGTGGTTCCAGGCATCTTGAGTCGTCACTGGGAGCAAGGCGGAAGGTGGGGGCATTAATGGTCCCTCCCCCTGGGGACTCCGAGGGTGAGTGTTGAGACGCCATTAATTTTGTTGAATTTTGAAAATTTGGGGAATGAACCCTGTCCCCCCCCACGACACCCATACAACCAACCCATGGGGCAGGGCATCAAACTTGGATCACCAATGACGCCCAGTGCATGACTATGGATCTCTCCTGTGTACCACTCAGTGTAAAAAACAGCAGACTGCTCACCCTGCTATGTCAGTCAGGACATGCAGTTGTAACGTTTTTTTTTTTCCGCTACAGCATCATGACACGCAATGACCGCATCATGACGCATCCAATTGAGCTAAGACTGCTTCACAACTGACGTACGACACTCCCGACTGCGACGCAACTGTAACACGACTTTTGGCAAGTCGTGAGATGGCCACGACTTTTTCAGACGCGCGTTAAAAAATCGTGAGGCACAACGAGTCATCCCAGCGGCTCACGAGCACCCTCAAGAGTCCGGTCTTTGTCGGAGAATCAAGGGACGATCGATTAAAAAATGCGTTATGACCGTGACTCGCGCCACGGTCGGACCTTGAGTCGCGTATGTGTGACAGGGGCTTTAAACAGTGTCTTAACAAGACAGTGCCGTTTTTCATACAAGTGTGGTACATTCAAAGGGCAGCTGCATATGAATGAACACATTATTAAATCTGAGATAACTACACTGAAAGCAGGGCATAGTTCACCCAATAAGAAAATTATATACCATCCATAATCTTGTTTTTATTTTTTTTTCAAATGTCGCATTCAGCCAAGTTGCTGTTGTTGTTGTGACTCATCCTCAGCCATGTCTGGCCCAATAGACCTGTTGACCACATGTATGCAACTGCCTACATGGGGTTGTCCCATTGATTCTTTATATCGTTGATGTGTCAGTGTCTTGATGTGGCATGTGTTGTGCAGTATGTCTTAATGCAAGTTATGTTAATGTAAGCCTCTTTTACAAGAGACCCACGTGTCAGGTATTATCTGATAAAGTACACTTGCCTAATCATAGGTGTACTCACAGGTGAGCTCTTATAACAATTTGTAAGAGACTTCCTCTCACTAATACCATTTCTCTCTCTCTCTCTCTCTCTCTCTCTCTCTCTCTCTCTCTCTCTCTCTCAATATACTGAGTTCTATCGAGTAAAGTGAGGGACGGGAAGAAGGGAACAAATCAATGCTGACCCAAGTATAGATATGAGGACAGGGTCAGAGAGAGGTGAGGTAGAGACAGGGGTGGGGGGGAGAATATGAGGCAGAGAACAAGGGAGGTAACGATCCACGAGAACCGAAAAACTAGTAGGAATGGGGCGCGTGGGAGGAATGTGCGAGAGAGGCATGAAAGTGAGAAGCTAATGAGACGGAGCAGCGGAAAGAGGGAGGGAGGAAAGGAGTAGAGTTAGAAAAGACGGTACGGGATAGTGGTTGGAAAAATAGAGGTATGCAGGAAGAGAAGTGGAGGGAAAAGAAAAAGATGTAAACTAGAGTACGGGTGTGGAGTGATGCACACTGAGGATGAGACTGGACAAAGAGTAGAAATCTATGGCTGTATAAATGAAACTGAAAATGGCAAGGTGTACACAAGCCCATAATTATCTATTGTTAATGGAACTATCGTTAGGAGTAAGATTACTTCACTTGCATGCAACGCAACACAGGCTTTGAGTAGCGAGGATACTATACTAAATATGAATTACATTCACCATTAGTTTTACAAATGACCAGCTGAAACTACGGCTCGCCTAAACCTTAACTCTGCCGACTTAAACGATACGACAGTCAGTCCCTTCGCTAAGGACGATCATACCTAAGCTGAACAAAGTCGTCTGGGAAGCAGCAAAATCAGATTAATATGACGCAATCGTACTGAATGGGTCGATGTTGGTAAGTCTATCCTCACCGTGAGAGAACTCCCCATTAATGAATAAAATCATCTTAAGGTAAAAAGGACAGGGTATGATACATAGTGCTAAAGGGGATAAAGACGGGAAAAGAAGGAAAAGAATGTGATGGAGAGGCCAGTGAAAAATTAAACCAAAAAAATATATATTGAAACTATTAGAGTCTCTTAAGTTTCTAAGGTTGTGGGGTTTATCTGAGAAGATGCGGTTACCACGAGACAATCCATATTTTGCACTACTTAGAACTTATTTAGCTTCTCCTGAATGATGGCAATTTCTTTATCATTCTAATCTTAGAACCTGAAAATTGTCTGCAACAAGGTTTCTGTAGAGCAACAGGTGACACAGGGGCTGCTGAGACTGTACACTTCAGCCACCTTACAGTGTGTCCACAGTCCATCCACTTATCAACGCTGGATGCGTCTTCACAACTCCCTAAGCTGGCCCTTCCCTCGCTTTGGCCATCTCGACTATCAATCCTTTCTTATTTATTTATATATTTTTAATAGTTTATGACAGTGTTGTACATTGCACTGGAAATATACTTCTGTATTTCCTAATATAAGTGTAGATGGGGCCTTTCATCCTTGTTTTGTTTGTCTTTTCTAGTCGTAAGGACCTGCAGTCAGTTGAAGCCTCTGGTCAACCCACAATATAAACTAGGCTCCAACTTGTAATAGATAGGATATCATAATTTCCCTTAACTTGTATGACAAAATTTTGCTTATCTTAAAACCGTAAGTTATGGAAAAAAGAACACTTATACGCAGAACACCACGAACTTGAATGAACTGTTTCGTTGAGAGCTACATAAAAATATCTGCATGTTTTGTCCCTTATGTGTGTCACCTCGAGCTTCTCTCTCTCTCTCTCTCTCTCTCTCTCTCTCTTTCTTTACGTTGACTCAAACACAGGAAGTGGAATAGTGTAATAAGGTTTGGAGAGGGGACATAAATGGGAATTTAAAATTTAAAGAGACGAGTGAAAAGCAGAATAACAAGATCTTGAATAGTGGCTCAAATGAAGAGTGATAAACAATGAAAAGTAGAAAAAAGGCATCATACGCAGAAGGGGGACAAGGAAATTATGGAAGATTTAGAGAAAACAAAAGTGCTGTATGAATGAAGAATAAGTAAGGCATATGATTGAGGAGGAACAACGGCAGATATAATAACCAGACAAGAATGTAAGACAGTAAACATTCCATTGGAACTGACGAAAAGAAAGAGAAAAAAGAGAATGGGTAGAAGGAAATTCACAGGAATATTTGGTGGGAATTATGAATGACAGGAAGGAAAGAGATGATAGAAAGATAGGATAATATGTAAACATAAGAGAACAGGAATTAAATGAAGGAAAGGAAGAGAGACTAAGAACACACACCGGGAATAAAACTAGGAAAAGAACAAGGTAAGAGAAGGGGAGGCAAGAGAAATTCCAGTGAGCTGGTATACATGACAAAAGGGAAACAAGAGTAAAGGAAGAACAAACAAGAAAACAAAGGAGCATAGAAATGACAAGAAGAGACAGGAGCGGGGTAGAAACACGCCTCAAGAAAGAAAATATAAGTAACAAGGGGAAGAAGGAGAGAGGTAGAAAGCAGAGACAAGCGTCTGACACGGTAACTTGAAGCAGCGAATGAAGGGAACCGGTGAGGGAGGATGACAAGGTAACTGGATTACTGTGATGGAGAGTGAAGGCAACGGAGTGCGGTAGGAGACGAAAAGACAGAATTCGAAGTTTTTATCTATTTCCTCATTTGTTTGCCTATTTAGGTATCTAACTACCTCTGTATATCCATCTGTCTCTAGCTATTTATCTGTTTATCTGCATTGTAGATACATAAATACAGATAGATAGATAGATATGAGAAAGGACGTAAAAGGAGGACAAACACCTCGATGGGACTTGAAGTGAAGATCTAAACCCTTGTGTGCCTTGAAGCCTTATTCAGTAGGTTTTTTATTCTTGCACGAGGGTAAGACAAGCAGTTAGCACTGGAAAAAAAAAAAAAAGGCCTGATATTCATTTTCGGAAGACGCTGTTCTGCAGTGGAGATAAACATAAAAAGACAATATCCATCTATCAATCTACAGCCAGACACCTTAATTCCTAAGGGGTGGCCATAAAGAAATCGCCTCCATGTCGTCCTGACTCTTGCCATTACGCTACCTTCCCTCCAACTCACACCCCTCCCTGATATACCTCTCCGCTCCAACCCTTCATCTCTTTCTCGGTCTTCCCTTCCCTCTCCCCCCCTCCACCTCAGGACAGAGCCCTGAGGAACACCACTGTTGATAGATCTAGGAGAAGAACGATGGCCGTCTACAACAGCGGCTATAGAACGACCAGAAAGGAAGCTAGCGGTGAAGGCACAGATAGAAGAATAGAAACCGTAGGAGGGCAGTTTGGAAATTAAAGATTTATGCCAGACTCGATCGAAAGCCTTTGAGATATCAAGTGCAATGGCAAAGCTTTCGCCAAAGTCCCGAAAGGAGGATGACCAGGAGTCTGAAAGGTAGGTGAGAAGATCGCCAGTGGAGCGTCCCTGACGGAACCCATACTGACGATCGGAAAGAAGGTTGTGATAGGAAAGATGCCTTAAAATTTTTCTATTGAGAATTGACTCGAAAACTTTTGAAATACAGGACGTTAAAGCACCCGTCTGGAGGCGGTGGCTCAATCGGTAGAGAGGTGGCCTGCAGTCCTAACGGACCCAGGTTCGAATCCCGGCTGGGGCAGGGAACAGTTTAAGGATTTGAATTTCATTAAAATCAGGCTTTACTGATCTACCAGAAGACCCGCCGGCATGTCGTAAAAATACCCCCGCTAATACCAATACACCAGTCCTGTATGAGACAGCATGTATTCAATATGGACGGTGGGTGTTAGCGCCGAAGTGGTGACATGTAGAGGTGTATGGTATGTAGGAGGACTGCTGGGCCTTGATAGCAGGCTGTGAAGCCTATGCCCAGAAGTCGGACACATAAAAAAAAAAAAAACTCATCCCTTTTCTGTCCAACTCTCTAATGCAAGAGTTAACCGTTACTCCCAGTCTTTCATTTATGTAACAGGTCAGCTCTGGAACTGTCTCCCTCTGTCTGTATTTCCTGCTCCCTATGATCTCCAGTCTTTCAAACGCAGTGTGTCCAGGCATCTCAAAATGATCGGATCTTGAATTTGGCTCTCTATTGTATTTTGTTTTTCTCTTGGAGGGAACTGTTACTGCGGGCTCATGGCCTTTGGTTCCTTCTTCCTCGCATTAAAAAAAAAATATATATATATATATAGCTACAATGATTACACTTGTGATTCCTGCAGTTATGTTACAATTGCCACATTTATGTAACTACAATTTTATGGCCAACACAATTATGTAACAGTTACACTGACAAGATGTAACTAAAATTATGACCAACACAATTATGTAACAGTTGCATTAACAAGATGTAACTACAGTTTTATGGCCAACACAATTATGTAACAGTTGCATTAACAAGATGTAACTACAGTTTTATGGCAAACATAATTATGTAGCAGGTGCAGTAACACAATGTTATGTTACAGTCCCACTTGCGTAACAGTTGCATTAAATTGATGTAACTACAAGAGCATTAACACGATGTAACCGCAATTATGATACAATATTTGTACAATTATGCTACTTTTACAGTATTATGTATTTCACTTAATTAGCTTATATGTTCATTGTAATGTGTACTTTATATAGTATGCGTTAATATGTTATGACAATATTTTCTGTTGCTGGTATGACAGTGGGCGTGACCGAGCGATATGTAGACATTATATGGACACTAGTATACATCTCATAACACAATGTACAGGATGTAGTGTCTGCTGGGGACATACACAGTTTCTCACTAGGAATGTCAATCCACATAATGTATATCAACAATCTTGTCCAAGACCATCAAGAATCCTTATCCTATGATACTGCATATCTCAAACAATCTCTATGTAGTCCAGACGACCAAGAATTTCATGATGTATTCAAACACGTGGAGTAACCAGCCCTAGTCGGTTAGTCCACGTGGATGGAAATCTACCAGACGCTACATCACACACACACACACACACACATCCCCTCCAAGCTGTATATAATGTCAGAGAGCTTCCCTTCAGTTCAGAAGGGGTTAGAGATAGAAAGGGGCGAGAGAGAGGCTAGAGAGTCAAGGCCTGACACTAGGGTCATTAGGCCGTCACGCTCCATTATGCTGTAACTCACTATTGATATAACCGTGTAATAAAAATTCAGTGAGCCAAGAGTGCTGTAACTTACCTCGCTGACACTACGTCTCACGACTTTATTCTGGCTGTGCTTGACGATCCACAATCGACTTCCCTATCTCCCTACAAGTACCTACGACCACGCTATCGAGATGGAGATGTCATGAGGGCAGGAAGATGGCGGGATAATGCCGTAATTATCATGGGTGGCATTAGAGGAGAAAACCTGGACAATGACTCCTGCCGTATCAATAGAAAATGGAGAACTATTGGAGAAAAAAAAAAGCGATCGGAAAGAGGATAAGGTGAAAGTTGTTTGAGAGTTTCTTGGCAAAATGCCAGACAATCAGGACTAATTTGAAGACTTCACAACCTTGGATGCAAATTAAACTGTTTTTGCCAAGACGATGAGCAGACTTAGCATGATTCCGAACAGAAAAATATAAGATCGATATTCAAGAGTAAGTTTGCACTGGTGCCTTTTGTAAGCCACTTGCGTGTTGTGGACACCATTAAAACAGAGATTAAACCAATGCTGTTTTGAATCAGAGGGAAAGAAAGAATTGCATGCTTTCATGCGTGAGAGGATAGCCGCCATGATGTGTGAAGCACATTCAGATGGCTCTTGGTCATGGAAGCAATAAAATTTCATGGAAAAAAAAAAGAAGTGCTGCATATGGGCCTCTCAATCTGCAGCACCAAAATGCTCAGACGTCGCTTCTTGGGAATGTCCCCAGACCTTACAGGAGTGACAGGACATGTTACAGAAGTGTCTCGGGGGGAAAGGGAATAAGTCGACACTCATCATGGGCGAATAAGAAAAGTCGTCACATGTCAGAAGGAGGATCGACTTATGAAAATAAAGTATTAACTTTTTACCTTATACTGGTTTAAGTCGCCTTGTTCTCTGAAAACGAGAGGTTTAAACACTTGCTGACAGTGCTCAGCTTGGACTAACCACTCACCAATGCTGAATTATTTGTACTGTCGTCCTCTGAGAGAAAGAATGACCCTTGGTCCCTGACAGTTAATAATTAATCTTGGAACTTAGCTTAGGATGACTTCCATCTCTCGGGGTCGCTAACATCGAGGATGGGGTCATGAATTGCGAGGAAACTAGGTGATCCTCTGTTCGCAGGTCACTCCTCTCTCTCTCTCTCTCTCTCTCTCTCTCTCTCTCTCTCTCTCTCTCTCTCTCCCTCCCTTTCACTGCTCTTGATCCATCCCTCGGGAGTGCCCATCACCAATTGATGTGTTTCTCACGCCAGCAAGCTTGCTATGTGCGAAATGGGCGTGGCTTCCTGCCCTGACACATGCAGGGGCGGGCGAAAGATGTAACCATAATAAATTCATTCAGTGATACGCTAATGTCGTACATAAGGAGTGTCACTCGAGCAACAATCACACATGTTTAGAAAATCGGATCAAATCAGAGTGCTGTCGAGGGACAGTCAGCTGAGTTAATTACTCTGGGTTTTCCACCAATATTCGTAAGCTTTAACAATAATACAGTGTCATGGATTCGTGACCTGAAGTAAGACTGTGATCTGAGCCAAAAGAGAGAACACTGACAAAGTAAACAAAATGATTAGATAATAGAAAAAAAGATGAAATATACTGGAACTCTCTCCAAGGCTGCCAGGGATATGGATAGAGTACTACACAAGGTGCTCAAACATTTAATGATATGAATGATTACCAGCGAGGATGAAGCCCTCGTGAGTCTCTCGTCAAGTAGTGGAATTTTCTCACATATGAGCAGGTGGAGGCAGCTTAGCCCAACCTGGCCTGGCCAGACCCAGCCCTACCATAATGCTTTTGAGAAACTTATATCTCAGCAGCCGCAAGGTCGATCACTGCATGGTTTGCATCATATGATAGCCCAATTCTTTAACATATGTTTTTGACAGGTTTCATCACACCCAGGCGGTGCACGTGGCACGTGACACACGCCAAGTGCAGCATGTCGAAAATCTTCAAAAGAGAGTCACAGGCCAAACAGTTTGTTGTAAAGGCACAAAAGTTGGAAGGTAGATAGCCATCAATATACTCGAGGCATCCTCGGAGTGTAAGGCAACATTTCAGTGCTTTCAAATTTAAATGGCCTCGCTGGTATCTCGTCGACAGAGGCGTTTTACTTGTGTTGACATGTTGGCTACGTGAATCAGAGAAGAGCTAACCATGGTGAGAAACATTAAAATCACCTACAAATGGAGATATTAAGAGGGGTGGAAATGGGATGAATGTGTTTCACTTTCCAAGATGGTCAACGTAAGATTAGGAGATAAGTATACAGCATAGAGAATAACAGAGGAGTTCAAGCCAGCGTTAGAAAATCTGATGACTCAAAGTTAGGAACTCGAATGCAAGTTTAGATGTTGTGTACGTATACATAACAGTCCTTTTGGCCTTGAAATAGGCAATGTGAAAGTAGTATGATAAAAAGAAAGTATTGCTGTCAGTCGTATCAGACAGCAGAGTCTCAGTAAAAAAAAAAAAAAAAGAAAGAAAGAAAGTGAGTATAAAAACGTCAGGTTTGATAATTGCAGGCAACGGGCAGTATAATATAGGAGTAAAGGTAAAGAATGGAGAATGTAGAAGTACACACGAGAGAGAGAGAGAGAGAGAGAGAGAGAGAGAGAGAGAGAGAGAGAGAGAGAGAAGGAAAATGGAGGACAAAAGAAAAAAGAAAAAATGGAGTTTTGAGGACAGGGGGGGATGGAAGGCCGAATTGTAAATGGAGAGAGGCACGGTGGACAATGGGATGCAGTGAGGGTTGGGTGATTGAGATGAATGAAAAATGGAAAGTGGAAGACACAAAGCGTCAGTGTGAGAGCTTCCAAGATACAAGTAGCAGTAAAGGGATTCCAAGTAGAGATTAATAATTTGTGAAACAGTCACCAGAACAAAGGCATTTACCTCTGAGTAGATGAAGGGACCATTGATAAAGTTTTTAGTTTTATACTTGTTGAGGGCACGAGGGTTGTTGAGGAAGATATTCATTTTTGCAAAGATCCAGACATCTACCGAACTGCAACATACAGCCGTTGAATTTGCAGTCCAAGTCCCTCTCTCAGTTCTAGCGGGGAAAAAATGTTGACCAATTATCTCATGACTTCCCGTGACATTGAAGGAGATGCAGGGTGAATTAAGAAAGAGTAAGGCGTCTTTCAGGGGAGGGTAAGCAAACAGTACCCAAGTGGTGCCATAAAGTTCCCTGCAGCAACTCCATTTCTTAGTGTGCAGTGAAAACAGTGATGGCCGGGCCTAGGGAAACTTGTTTTCATATTCTGTGAAATGAACAAAATAAAATAATTGAAAATGTCAAGATATACCCAGTCGGGGGTTCTAAGAAATGTATTGATAATCTTAGGTTATGAGGGAGCACAGAGACGCCTGCAACCGTCAACCTACGACATCTAATTATCAACGTGATGTTAAGGACACACAACAGGCATAGACCTCGGTGTATGAATGGTTGTAATTTTCTTGGTTCTTGTGTACGTTAAGTGTACATTTCTTTTATATAACATATCTGGCGTGTTTCTTCCATAAACCTCGTTGCAGTTCAGTGACTAGATAAACAAAAAATGTCGGCTTATTAATGCTTCATCAGTAGAGTAACAGCAAGCAACACTCTGAGCATGTCCTAATCGCTGTACAAAAAAGCTATCCTTGTTGACTAAGTCAGTGTAAGGCGCGCGCGCGCGCACACACACGCACGCACGCACGCACGCACGCACGCACACACACACACACACACACACACACACACACACACACACACACACACACACACACACACACACACACACACACACACACACACTAATGCAGACGATCAGATAAGATGGAAATAAGCAACAGACCAAATACACGTCTAGGACGTAAGGATGATGCAAGCCAGGATGAGGTGTGCAACTCAGAAGAGCTTTCCTTCAAAGACTTCAAAAGCCTTGTTCCGATAAGCGGCATTAGAGAAACAGACTGACGAGGTAAGATGCCAGAGAAAAGGGTGTCATAAAAACGCTCCAGATTATGAAATTTCAGAATAACGAAGAATAGGATCTGGTATATCAAGCAGAGAAGATAAAAGGGTGAGACATGAAATTACCTTGGGGATTGCTGATCCAACGACTGGGGAAAGAACCAAAAGGTGACCCGGCTAAGATGCCAAGAAAAGAGAAACAAGTGAAGACATGTCCGTGAATAAATGGGATATTCAGAGTGAGGATATCGGATTCACGGTGCCAGTAATCAGGTCTATCAGGGGAATATTAAAAAGACATACGGTATTATGAAAGAAAATGTCATGTACTACCATGAAAAAAGGCGTTATGGTGTCCTAGAATCCTTATATCATAAAATAACCATTGTAAGTAATGCTATGAGGGACCACTCTAAGAAGCATGTATATAATAAGTGGTACCACTGAGAGTATCATGAGGTAACAGTGTCATGAAATATCATTTTAATTTTATAATAATTAGCGTCACGAGATGCCAAAGAATAGCGCCATAAGGAACCACAATAAGGGGTCATAAGGGCACTCATAATAAACCCTGCTATCATAAGGAACCATAATGAATAGTACTTAAGGAAACAAGGTAAAGAGTTACATGTCTCTTTTATAAGCATTGTCATAAGGTAATACAATAAACAATGGCACAAGGAATCATAGCAAACTGCCATAAAGGACCATAGTAAACAGCGCCATAAGGAACCAACATAAGGAATCATAGCAAACTGCCATAAAGGACCATAGTAAACAGTGCCATAAGGAACCAACATAAGGAATCATAGCAAACTGCCATAAAGGACCATAGTAAACAGCGCCATAAGGAACCAACATAAGGAATCATAGCAAACTGCCATAAAGGACCATAGTAAACAGTGCCATAAGGAACCAACATAAGGAATCATAGCAAACTGCTATAAAGGACCATAGTAAACAGCGCCATAAGGAACCAGCATAAGGAATCATAGCAAACTGCCATAAAGGACCATAGTAAACAGCGCCATAAGGAACAAACATAAGGAATCATAGCAAACTGCCATAAAGGACCATAGTAACAGTGCCATGGGGAACAATAGTAAAAAGTACCATAAGGAACAATTTTAAACCATGTAAAGAGGAATCAAGAAAAAAACGCCATCCGGAACCACTGTAAGTACAACCATAAAAATCAAAGTGAGCAATGTTATAAAGAATTATAATAAATATGCATTAGGAACCATAGCAAACAGTGCCACAAAGAACCATAGCAAACAGTATCATGAGGAACCAGATTAAGGAGACCATGGTAGACAGTGCAAGAGGGAACGACAGTAAACAAAGTCATATTGAAATTAACCATGCTAGATAAAGCCACAGAGAACCACGGTAGACAGAGGCTTGCTGAACGATAGTAAAATGTGCTATATGGAAAAACGAAATAATGCTATAAAGTACCACAGTAATTAGTGCAATAAAATATCATAAGCAATAGAACTATGAATTAACACTAACATCAGTGTCATAATTTAAATCAAACAACAATGCCGCGTGTTAATAAAATCAACTGTACTTGGCAACACAAACAGTGCCAAGAGTCCACGTACACAATAATGCCATAAGTCAGCACAAACAACAGTGCCATGAAGGACCCACAGCTAGAAAGTAATATTGTGAGACCAGACTGAAATATGGCAGGATGTACCAACCTAAGGTGAACCATAATTACTGTAGGTTACCATCACGCAATTTTGGGATCCATGGCGAGGATGACAGTGAGAACATGAGAATGGTAGGGTGAGGATGCATGGGTTAAGCTACATTAATTAAACAGCCAGGGTGAGGATACCAGGATGAGAGTGTCAGGGTAGGGTATGAGAATGAGGGTGTTAGTGTGAGGTGTCATGATGAGGGTCCTAGGCTTAAGGTAGCTGTGTGTAGATATGGACTTCGGGATGGGGATGCCAGGGTGAGGCTATTGTTTCCGGGAGGAAGGTGGCAGGATGAGGGTGTCAGTGAATGTTCCAAGGTGACAGTGTCAGGGTGAGAATGCCAAGAAATAGATGCTAGAGCGAGGGCATCAGTGTAAAAAAAGAGCCCTCGGGTTGAAGGGTTTAACTGGATGTATGGGCTGTGTTACATAGCCTATGATTTCATCATCCTTTGTATAAGTCTAACGTACAGTATGCTGCATGTTTGATCACGATTCGCCTCGTGGCTTCCATAGTGACCAAACTTCCGTGTTCTACCTCACTCCCCCCTTCTCCTCCCTTATAGTAGAGTAAGTCGTTCTTTCTGTTGTTCAGAGCAGGAGTGTCAACTCTTTGTCCCCTATGGCTTCATTTGCACGTCCTTCTTACAAATTGTATCAAGCTCTGCAGGCCCCTATATAATGAGCTCAGTCTCTGCATTAATTGCCACTTAGATCTACTCCTCATTTTGTTCACATCTCTGTCCTCCCCTGTACAGTTGTTATTTTTGCGAGTGCACAGGAAGTCTCCAACCATCTAGCTGCTGTGTAATTTGAGTATAAGTGTTATTACATTTTTTTCTTGTACTGTATAGCATAAGGTGTTAATTCATGGGCCTGGTGAGGTTTTTGTGATTCATGTGGAGTTTTTTATGTCAGCCATTCTGAATAATATTTTGTATCTGTAATAATATATCTTGCATTAACTGAGCATTATCCGGTTTTCTCATTTGATTAGGGCTGACTTAGATAAATTTACTCTCGCTAATTTCGTGTTAATAGAGGCTATTGCAGTTACCCATATATTTAACCTGTTTTTTGCCATTACATTATCCTTATGAGTCCTTAATGTTTAGTTGTTAGTTTGAGCATTAAACTTTAACTTGTAATTTTACCTAACTCTTTTGTTTTGAACCTGGAACTTTGCGGGACAGTAGTGATTTTAGTATTCTCACTTGAAGTGTTCATTATCTCTCTCTGTTCCGTAACATAAATTTGGCGACCTCTTATCAGGATATTATCATAAGGATATTGCTTGATATTTTGTGACTGTGATTTATTCATGATGTCTACTATTACTACGCTTGATGAAGCCAAAGATTTTTTGTCAAATGTGCAAACAGTGTGTGATGTAGAAAGCAGAACAAAGAATGAACTTAAGCTTGTTGCTCAACAATTGGGAATTGCTGTTCACTCTCATCATTCTAAAGATCAAATTGTTGGCATGATTAATAAAAGCTTGTTTGATGTAACTCCTCCAGATGAGCAAACGCAGATTGAAATGGCTAAGTTACAGCTAGCCCTGCAGGAGGCTCGTGCTAAGGAGGCTGAGTTTCAAGCACGTTCTAAGGAGGCTGAGTCTCAGGCTCGTATTCAGGAGGCACAAATTGAACTTGCTAGGATTCAGGCAGACCATGAGTATCACATGAAACAAGGTGGAACTGGATCATCTAGCTCTGATGATTTTGATGTGGCTAAAAATGTTAAACTTGTCCCTCCTTTTAATGAATCTGATTTAACAAAGTATTTTCAGTTGTTTGAGAGGGTAGCTATAGGTTTTAATTGGCCCAAAAAGTATTGGCCAGTACTCCTTCAAACTGTTCTCATCGGTAAAGCTCAAGTAACTTATGCATCTTTGCCTCAGGATCAATCTGATAATTATGATGTAGTTAAGAGCTTGATTCTTAAGGGCTATGAGCTTGTTCCTGAAGCCTATAGAGTAAAATTTAGGACAACTTATAAGCAAGATAAGCAATCCCATGTTGAGTATGCAAAAATCAAAGAAGATCTGTTAGAGCAGTGGTTAAATTCTAAGAATGTAAATTCTGATTTTGATAAATTTAAGCAGATGATTTTGCTGGAGGACTTCAAAAGGTGTATTAATAAAGATGTAAGCCTATATCTTGATGAGAAAAGAATAGATAATTTGTCTGATGCTGCAGTTTTAGCTGATGAATATGTTCTCACTCACAAGAGATATTCTAAAGAAAAAAGGAAAGCTGAGAGTAAGTACGCTGCCTCTACGAAGTACTCAGAGTACAGGTAACAGGAAAGAGAATGAAGATGATGTTTCTCAGGAAGTAAATACCAGCTCCACCTCTAGATTTCAGAAAAGTAAATGTACTTATTGTAGTAAGCTTGGTCATACTACGGAGAAATGTTTCAGGAGACAGCGTGATGTGAACAAAAAGGAGTCTTTAAATATTCAGTCAATTGGTCTAGTGTCCACCCTTGAGAGTTCCCAGAATTCTTTAACTGAGTTAACTGAACCTGCTTTGAGGGGTAAATTAAATTCTCATGATGAAGCTCCTCTTTTGAGCAGTAACGTGGGTGACACTCTCAAGAGTTCATGTGCTAATTTCCTGTCTGATGGTTTTGTCAGTCCTCTGGACAGTAATAAGAGGAAATCAGTTAAAATATATCGTGATACAGGTGCTTGCCAATCCCTTATGCTGACCAGTGTTCTAGGCTCTAATGTTAATTCCTCTGATGAAACTGTAATCTTACAAGGTGTAGGAAATAATTACTTCTCTGTCCCTCTGTGCAGTGTGAATTTAGAGTCTGGTTTTGTTAACCCCTTAACCGTGGGGCGTCACTTTCGTGACGCTTGGGAGCAAGGGATCATACCGCGGGGCGTCGCTTTTGTGATTCTGTGTTATTTTGAATTCACCCGGGCTTCCAAGTGGGGGCTTGTATCATCTATCAGTACTGCCAATGTCCAACACTAGTCAGCACTCCTAATCTCATCTGTACTCCCATCCATTGTTGGCAATTTACCCATTTCTCCCCGTTCTTGACTCCCCTCCCTACCCCCCATCCATTACCCTATCCTCTCACCTGCCCGGCCGTGCTAGGCTAAGTAAATCTTCCCTGGAATTTTTCACTGATTTCATCCATTGAAATAAGCCCTATGCCCTATTCTTATACCAAATAATATATACAAGAAAGAAATAAGGTAAGTGAGAGTGCCATGCACATGGAATTGGCTAATTATCACCTGACAACACCTCATGTGCACTCGTTCGCTAATTTTCGCTGTTTTTTTCCCCTTGAAATATGCCGTATAATCTATTTTCGTAATAAATATACATATAAGGAGGGAAGGGAGAAGCCTAAGTGATATTTACATTCACCTGGAACTACCTAATTTATAATGTATTGTCTAGATTTCCTGCCAATCATTTCAGTGCTATACATAGTTGTTTCAAGAGCTAACATTGGTAGTACTGAATATCCCCTAAGTAGGCCTCCACCCGGCCCTCCCATATCAGTTTACTCTCATCTTCCGAAGTGGAGGTACGTCTGTTTCGTCTTGCTGACTTCAGGGACTTTTTCACCCCCATGCAAAGGGCCCTGTGACCTTTACCCTCTACTAAACCTCGTGTGGAAAGAGGTAAAGGGCTGACAATTGATAAAAGAGTGACTACGATCTTTCTATTGAGTAAAACAGTGCAAGTGGAATTGTAAATAATGTGTAAATAATGTGTAAACAGCAAGTGAAAGTAATGAATGAAAATATTCGTGAACAATGGAAAATAGTTTTATAAGTTACTTCAAGTGACAGTGCATAACATAGTGTAAATAAAATAGAAATGTAAATAACGCAAATAAAATAGAGAATGTAAATAGAAATGTAAATGAGTAGTATTATAAGAATACGAGTATATACCCTAGGAGTAATGAAAGTGAAAGTTTCACTCTAGCATGTCTGAATACTGAGTTATGAGAGTGAAGATGAAAGTGACATTCACTCTCAATGCTAGTATACAGGACGAGAAAGTGAATGCTACGTATTTTACTGAAAGAAATTGAATCCCTACAGTGACAATAAACTAATACTACTGAAGGAAACTTATGGATAAAAACTGTAGGTATATATAAGTGTTATATAGTAATAGAAATATAAAGTGTGAGGAGTTTTATGAATAATAAATGACAGAGTACCAAGAGCGAACTAGCACAAGTGCGACGGTCAGACGCACTCATAATTTTCATTGCTTTCACAGTGTTTTTTTTTTTTGGAGTATGGATCTCAAACTACTTGAAAATCATAGAGTAGTGTTTATAGTGTTAATATCTGGCTGTGGTAATCATATTACGGGTTGTCGGGAAGTGTAAAGTGGAGACTTCGTTACCCAACTTCAGAGGTCTCCACAAGTCCTACGGTAACAGTTGATGGCTCAACAAACATTCCAGGAGAAAGCTGAAGGTATGTGCCATAAGCATATATAATTTTAATATTCTAGGACTAATAACTGATTTTTGGCAAATATTTTTAGAGAGTCTGTCGGAGCCAGAATAACCCCGCGCCACACGCAAAACATCGGTAAACATGCCCGCGGTGTAGGGGTTAATGGTTCCATTATGGTTGGGTTGGTTGAGACACTCCCAATGTCAGGTGTAACTTTCTTACTTGGAAATGATATTGGTGGAAGTCAAGTGTGTCCAGCTCCTCAGTTGTCTAGTGAGCCAGTGACTGCGGCCCAGGATTGTGATGTCCCTGACGTGTTCTCTGCATGTGCTGTCACTAGGGCTAAGTCTAAAGTTACTGGTGACTTAGAGGATAATGATGATGATGATGTTATCCTAGCTGACACTTTTCTTGCTAATTTGGACCACTCACCAGATGAGGCAGTACCCCGTAGTGTTGATAATTTGTCTCGTCAAGAGTTGGTTGAGTTGCAGGTTGCTGACCCTGAGTTGAAAGGTCTAGCTAAATCTGCTTGCAGTGAGGAAGAGTCAGCTAGTGCTTCTACTTGTTATTATATAAAGTCAGGAGCACTTATGAAAAAGTGGAGACCCCCAACAGCATCAGCCGACTGTGAATGGGAGGTTGTACATCAAGTTGTCATCCCTCGTGTTTGTAGGCAGGATATCATTAGAGTGGCTCATGATTCCAGTTTGGCAGGACACCTTGGAGTGAGGAAGACTGTGGCACGGATTTTGAAACACTTCTACTGGCCAGGTATCTTCAGAGATGTTTCCTGGTATTGTAAGTCTTGTCACACCTGTCAAGTTGTGGGGAAGTGTAATCAGACCGAAAAGGTTGCACCTCTAGTTCCCATTCCTTCTTTTGAGGCGCCATTCACCGGTGTGTTGGTGGATATTGTGGGCCCTCTTCCTAAGACTTCTTCAGGATTTTCTTATGTGTTGCCCTGATTGATATGGCTACTCGTTATCCTGAAGCCATTCCACTTAGAAATATCTCAGCAAAGAACGTGGTTAAGGAAATGCTAGGGTTCTTCACCAAGTTTGGTCTGCCCAAGGAGGTACAGTCAGACCGGGGAATTAATTTCATGTCAAATGTTTTCAAGCAGTCTCTGAAAGAGTTGGGCATCACCCAGATCACGTCTTCAGCTTACCATCCCCAGACCCAAGGATATCATCAAACACTCAAATCGATGCTCAAGAAATACTGTTTGGAACATCAGAAAGACTGGGATAAAGGTCCTCCATTCGTTGTATTTACCGCAAGAGAATCTCCAAATGAATCACTGGGCTTCTCACCCTTTGAACTACTGTTTGGCCATGAAGTAAGAGGACCCCTTAAGCTACTCAAGGAATGCTGGCTGTCGGAGGAAGATGACGTCAACCTTCTGGAGTATGTGATGAAGTTCAAAGAACGGCTGTCCACTGCTTTACAGCTGGCAAGAGAGAATTTAGGAGCTGCTCAGGAGAAGATGAAGACTTGGTATGATAAGAAGTCCAGGTTACGCCACTTTCAGCCAGGAGATCAGGTCAAGCCAAGTTTAGTGGTCCTTATTTCGTGGAGAAGAAACTCAGTGATGTCAACTATGTCATCGCCACACCAGATCGTAGAAAGAACAAGCAACTTTGTCACATCAACATGCTAAAGTTATATCATAGGCGGGACGAAAATAATCCTGTCTGCACTGTAGCTGTTCCACCCGAGTCTGCAAGTGAAGTTCTCCAATGCAGTATGACCCTGAGTGATAGTTTGGGGAAGAATCCTGATATCATGAATGATCTCCAGACTAAGTTTTCTCATCTAGCTCCCGAGGAAAGGCAGGAGTTTTCGGCATTACTGCAGGAGTACCCGCAAGTGTTCCGTGCCACTCCAGGAAGAACCACTGTGTTGATGCATGATGTCGATGTTGGAGACGCAAAGCCAATTAAACTGCCTCCTTACCGTGTGAACCCAGTGAAAGTTCCTCTCATCCAGAAGGAGCTTGGCTACCTGTTGGACCACAAGATGATTGAGCTCTGTCAGAGCGAGTCTCCTGTCACTCTAGTCCCTAAGCCAGGTGGGTCACAGCGGCTTTGCATCGACTACAGACGTGTTAATCAGATAACCAAAACAGACACTTACCCTCTCCCTCGCGTGGAAGATTGCATAGACAAGATCGGAAAGGCTAGGTACATAAGTAAGTTTGATTTGTTAAAGGGATACTGGCAAGTACCTATGACTGAACGTGCTAGGGAGATCTCATGTTTTGTAACACTAGGAAAGACTTTTGCATATTCTGTAATGCCATATGGTATGAAGAATGCACCAGCCACTTTTCAGAAGCTCATGAATGTTGTAACAGAGGGTTTGGCAGAGTGTGTTGTTTATATTGATGATGTATTAATCTTCAGTGACAACTGGAAAGATCACCTATGCCATGTCAGTAAATTTCTTGAGCATTTGGTTCAGGCTAATCTTGTAGCTAATTTATCAAAGTGTGAGTTTGGTCAAGCTAAAGTTCAGTATCTTGGGTACGTAACTGGTGATGGACACGTTGCACCACCAGGAGCTAAGGTTCAGGTTATAAGTGATTTTCCCAGACCTAAAAGTAGGAAAGAGCTACAAAGATTATTGGGAATGGCTCAGCCACTTGGGAATGGTGTGTGTGTGTATAGTCAGGAGATTTGTTCTTAACTTTTCAATTCTTGTATCACCACTTACAGACCGACTGAAAAAGGGAGTTAAAATTGTCTGGACCGATAACTGTGAATCCTCTTCCAGTAAACTTAAAGCTATCCTATTAAGTCAGCCAGTGCTCGCTACTCCAAATTTTGCTAAGCCTTTTAAGATGGCTGTTGACGCAAGTGATACAGGACCTGGGGCTGTTTTGCTGCAAGAGGATGATCAGGGTATTGAACACCCTGTATCTTATTAGAGTAAGAAGTTCACTCCACCTCAAAAGAACTACTCAACTATTGAGAAAGAGCTTTTGGCCTTGATTTTGGGTTTACAGCATTTTTCATTTTATTTGTGTTCTGGTTTTGACCCCATAGTCATTTATACCGATCATAACCCACTGAAATTCCTTAGTAAGTTTAAAGATAAAAATCAGAGATTGACAAGATGGAGTCTACTTCTTCAGGAGTATTCATTAGACATACAACATGTCAAGGGGAAAGAAAATGTTATTGCAGATTGCTTATCTAGACTTTAGACAGATTGTTTTAGAGTAATAAGAAATTTCCTTTGTAATTTTTTTTTTTTTTGTGGGGAGATGTTACATAGCCTATGATTTCATCATGCTTTGTATAATTCTAACGTACAGTATACTGCATGTTTGATCACGATTCGCCTTGTGGCTTCCATAGTGACCAAGCTTCCGTGTTCTACCTCACTCCCCCCTTCTCCTCCCTTATAGTAGAGTAAGTCGTTCTTTCTGTTGTTCAGAGCAGGAGTGTCAACTCTTTGTCCCCTATGGCTTCATTTGCACGTCCTTCTTACAAATTGTATCAAGATCTGCCGGCCCCTATATAATGAGCTCAGTCTCTGCATTAATTGCCACTTAGATCTACTCCTCATTTTGTTCACATCTCTGTCCTCCCCTGTACAGTTGTTATTTTTGTGAGTGCTCAGGAAGTCTCCAACCATCTAGCTGCTGTGTAATTTGAGTATAAGTGTTATTACATTTTTTTCTTGTACTGTATAGCATAAGGTGTTAATTCGTGGGCCTGGTGAGGTTTTTGTGATTCATGTGGAGTTTTTTTATGTCAGCCATTATGAATAATATTATGTATCTGTAATAATATATCTTGCATTAACTGATCATTATCCGGTTTTCTCATTTTATCAGGGCTGACTTAGATAAATTTACTCTTGCTAATTTCGTGTTAATAGAGGCTATTGCAGTTACCCATATATTTAACCTGTTTTTTGCCATTACATTATCCTTATGAGTCCTGAATGTTTAGTTGTTAGTTTAAGCATTAAACTTTAACTTGTAATTTTACCTAACTCTTTTTGTTTTGAACCTGGAACTTTGCGGGACAGTAGTGATTTTAGTATTCTCACTTGAAGTGTTCATTATCTCTCTCTCTGTTCCGTAACAGCTGGCTGTATCCTCAGCATTTCCTTAACAATAAAAGGTCCAAAAGCGTCTGTAGTTATCAGTGAAAAAAAAAAAAATGGAGAGCACCATATTCAAAGTGATAACACACGCGGTTCTTATGGCTCAGTTTCATATTAAGTGGCATAAAATACCATGGATGGTACGACCATGGGACGGTTTATGAACAGAAAGCAAAATATAAATATCAAGAAAAGATTTACCCATGGAAAGAGGTAATATTAAGATGCAGTGTAGAATATTTTTTGAAGTACGGGTGAACATTTGTTTAATATAATGAATATATTAGTAAGTTTTTAATATCCTTTAGCACGCATGGCTAGGTTTTGTACCATTAATCTTTCGTTAATGTTGTTGTTGGTGTTATTGTACAATCGCAGTCTGCCTGATCGAGCAGACTCATGAACCGCAGACCCATCAACCGCCCTTACAGGGCCATCCCATGCAGCAGACAGCGCCTCTCCACACTGGGGCTCTGGGACTAGTGTCTGGAGGTTAACTGGTTGCTGGGTAGACGGCGCATTTGCATCTCTTCTCCCAGTCAACAGAGACACCAAATCAAACTCCACGTCACCCCATTACTTAGTTATATGGCTACCACTCAGCTGTGTAAATGATCTGAGTTACAAAAAACCATTTGGTTTGCCACTCTAGCGTAGAACCACCTTAAGTGGAAAGGGGATTAGTAAACAGTGAGATAAAAGATGGGAGATGTAGCAAGAGAGAGGACAAACACAGAAAATAATGAATCAGGGTCAGTATAAAGCACGAGTCCCACGCCGTCATCATGGTTAAGAAAAAAAAAAAAAAAAGATTTACAAGATCTGGCTGTGCTATAAAGATAGATAGCCTGTCAGGGAAAATATGTCACTGAGTGTTCGAAAATTATAGATTAACTCACTGACTAAAATAATCGTGAACAACATATTTCAGTCTTAAACAAGCCACATATGATTATCAGATTCTTCGTAATGCAGGCAGTGTATCTGCATTTTCTCACTTACAATAATATTTCATCCAAGGAAGGAAAACGTCTATTTCACGAGGTAAAGCCGTCTGACCTGAAAGTCGGAACATGGAATTCAGCGCTGCTCACAAGGTATTTGGCTTGAAGAACTTAATCCCTTTCCACTGAACATCGATGTGATCGTCTTGGCATCTATTATCTACATGAAAAATTTCGGAATGTTAAGAGAAAAAAAAATGGTGCTAACATTCTTACCTTACGCTCTGTCTAATTGACATGCACCCTCTGATCAGATTATAGAGGGATTCAGCGCCTCACAATAAAAGTGCTTAATGGTGATACACCCTTTATCCCTGTATTCATCAACTGTTGCATTCATCAACTGTGTACAGTCATGAACACTGATAAAGGAACTGGGGGAATGTCAACAGTTTGCCACTAGAGGGCAGGTTAATCACACATATCCACTTCTCCAACTCTCCCTCCTGACCCCCACCAATGCACGTTTTTTTTTTAGGCGAATGGATCGGAGACACGAAGCTTCGCTCACTCTCACGCCTTCTTGCATGCGATGTTACTATCATTTATCCTACTACTACGTGTATTATTACGTGCATCGTTCCACCTTCATTTCATGTGACGTAATTATATTAAAATTTTAACAGGTGCCCATAGAATGACCCCAGTGTATAGAGATTGGTTTCCAAATATCTATCGAGCGTCTTCTAAATAATGTAGGTAACAGAGACAAGTTATATGATTTCTAGCCATATAAGTTCCACTCCTTCCTCGTCATCTGCGGAGCAACATATATACCCATCCATTCATCCACCTAATCACTTAGCCCATCTGACACGAGCCCATCCCAGCCACTCACCCTGCTCAGCCACCTGGGAGTCCCACCCACCCAACCGGTCCCGGCTATCCACCCTGCCCACTGACGAATGCCATCCACCAAGCTAGCCTAAAAACGCCACCCAATACATCCACCAACTCACCTCCCCACCCTGAACCCAGCCAGCCACCCAACCCACCAACCTAATCACCCACCCAGTGTACCTAGGTCACGCAAACCTCTTGGCCACCCTGGCAACCCACCGTGCCCACTCATCCTGGCAAATTCGACTACCCATCTTGCCCACCGACCCCAACTACCTACCCTCCCCACCCATGAATGCCACCCACCCTGCTCACTGAACAATGCCATCCATCACACCTACCCACACAACCCTCCCACCTCACCCATCCAAGTCTTCCTGAATACTCACCAAACCTACTCCTCTCTCCAACCCACCCTGTTATCCACATACCCAACCATACTTCTTATCAGACCCCATTCACCCACTCCATCCCACTCACCCATTCGAACCCCATTCATCCACGAAACTCATGCCGTCCAAACCTGACTTATATCGGCCTCTCCCCGACCACACACTGATACTGCCATTCACCCACCCAGTCCATCCAGTGCATCAGCACACCAACCCATCTACCATTATAATCTATCTCCAAGCCACTCTAAACACCCCACCCACCCAACCCACCCCTACGCTTACCATCCATCCTGCCCACCGACCCTAGCGATGCACCGAACCACATGGAACACCAATCCAACCTCCTCCACCCCATCCACCCAACCATCTGACTACAATACACATACACACACACACACACACACACACACACACACACACACACACACACACACGCAGAGAGAGAGAGAGAGAGAGAGAGAGAGAGAGAGAGAATTTACAACTATTTCACCCAGTAATCATCTTTGCTTGCTTTTCCCGGAGAATGATTGCTCCTGAGTCTTATGAATTGTTGTTTGATGGATGACTGTATAGTCATTTAACAGTATTAGCAACGAACAATAAGGAAACAAGTATTGTCGTAATATTAAATACTTTAACGAATGATTCTTTCATTAATACTACTGCCTATCGGATTACATCTCATGGAATCCCAATGGAAATACACTATTTTCGTAGCCACAATAAAGAATATATGTGTGCAAGATACCAGAGTCAATATACTGTGCAAGCTGCTTTTAGAATAATACTCAACACTTTCACATCTCATCCTCCCCCTCCACCCTTCCCAGATCTTCCCCCTTCTCTCTCCGTCATTTCCCATCCATCCGTCTGCCCTTGCCGGCTTCATCTACCTGTTTCAGGTCTCCATACAGAATATCTTCACACCCTTTAAAAACTTTCAAGTTTCCATTCCTGCCATACATTGGGAAGCAATAGTGTTGTATGCATTCAATCACTATTATTTTGATTTATACTCTCTCTTGTATTCTTTATATAATTTTTAAATTTAAAGTGGTGTGTGTGTGTGTGTGTGTGTGTTTGTGTGTGTGTGTGTGTGTGTGTGTGTGTGTGTGTGTGTGTGTGTGTGTGTGTGTGTGTGTGTGTGTGTGTGTGTGTGTGTGTGTGTGTGTGTGTGTGACTTTGGGTACAGACCAATCAACCTCTTGCCTGGGGCCCAGCAGTCTACATGTCACACATTAATCACCCCTTAAGTTATTGCATTTTAATACTGTTAGTGTGGACACCATTTATAGCTTAAATCGTATATCGTCATAGATTTTGTTGAGTTTGTAAACTTTGTAATCCCTGTGTATTAACTCTTAGGAGTGCAAGACTGTGACTGCATGATAAGAGATGGCATGTCAACAGAGATTCAGTGGACCTCTGAGGCTCATTCCTCCAAAATTAAGTCCAGCATGGTTGCAGTCTAGCACACACTTGACTATAGCCTGTAGCATTGACCACACAGGTTGTTTTCCTTTTTCCCCACACTAAGGTGCTGAACACAACTCCCCACCTCTTATCATATGCTCCTGATATCCATTTACAGTATACTCCCATACACACACGAAAGCGAGTACGATATATTAATTTGCTCGACGTGTGTGTGTGTGTGTGTGTGTGTGTGTGTGTGTGTGTGTGTGTGTGTGTGTGTGTGTGTGTGTGTGTGTGTGTGTGTGTGTGTGTGTGTGTGTGTGTGTGTGTGTGTGTGTGTGTGTGTGTGTATGTGTTTGCTTGTTATATGCGTGTTTCTTATTGTTTATGTCTAACCGTGTCTGCTTTTTATTGCGTCTGTCTGTCTGTCTGTCTGTCTCTTTCTGTGTGTGTGTGTGTGTGTGTGTGTGTGTGTGTGTGTGTGTGTGTGTGTGTGTGTGTGTGTGTGTGTGTGTGTGTGTGTGTGTGTGTGCCGTAATCAGCTGGTTGGGTTGGTGGGGTGGATGAGGTTGGGTTGGTGAGTGAGGTGGTTTGGTGTATAGCCAGGGTGGGTGAGGTGGATGGTTGGTGAGGGCTGGGTGGGGTGTGTGGAGTGGCTTGGGGTGGGTTGTAGGGGTAGATGGGTTGGTGAGTGGATGCGTGAGATTAGATGGATGGTGTTAGTTTCAACCTTCCCCATACCAGACAGCCATGAAAGGACCAACAGGTCTGTTGCTGTTTTCTTTCCTTTGCACTTCTTTGTACGATTAGAAGCAGAGGACAGATCTGAAGGAAAGTTCCCAGGTGAGTTCGTCTGGTTACTCGGAAAGCCTTTCATTCATTATGTACAGTTTTCCATTTATATATGATTTTTAGGCGGGTCTGCTCCTTCATCTAAATAAAAGTAATCAAAAACAGTGAGAGGACGGCAGATATTGCTTTGATATCTTAATGCATGTTGTGAAATGGACTCCCATACTTAATACGATATTTGGGGAGCGTGACCTCCCCAGTGATTACCGGGGGGTCAACTCCCTGCTCTTCCTAAAATGAAAACGATTAGAAGCAGGGGAAAGTAAGCACACGGGTTTCAACAATATCGGCATACATATCTCAAGACTGGGTATGCAGTGGCCATGGTTTCACTGAATGCACAGGAAGACACTGTACATCTACTTTATTGATCCATGACAGGAATACCATACCATCACACCTGACCAAGAGAAGTTTTAGTGGTATCTCCATTTCACTGTACAGACTAGTGTTTTAAAGGTTCAGTGACAAAGTCATTTAAAGACGTGAGGTGGACAAAAATGGTGAGAATGTTACGTCGACAATTTGCCTAGTTCCCATTGGCGTAAGAACATACTCAGTAGAACCTCCCTAACGATATACGGTATTTCGTATATCAAACCTTCATAATCTCTGATAAGTTATTTGCATCTCTTTCATTCATATATGGTTTTCATTAGTATAGTACCAAACGATGCAAAGATAAAAAACATTAACAGCTGAGGAAGAAGCGTTACGTAATCTCAGCCAGCGAGAATACGGACCAAAGTGGGATTGAAAGAAACAAATAGAAGTAATATGTAAAGTCAGAAATTACAGACAAACAATGACAAAGGGGTACAAAATACAAACATAGCAATAAATTATGAGAGAGAGAGAGAGAGAGAGAGAGAGAGAGAGAGAGAGAGAGAGGGGGGGGGGAGAATCGCAGAATAGAAAATGGAGGTAAAAGTCAGTGTGAGACCAGAGGAAAAACTATAACGATAATGAACCTGGCAGACGACACGACTTTGCTCATGGAATCCCTAGCATTTTCCCTCGCTGGCTTTTTCAATTAGGTTTTTCAATTCTCTCTTACTCCTCACTCGGTTGCTTTCGTTACTCACCCGCTTCTCACTTTTAACTGATGTCAAGTATTACGACATCTTCGTCTCTCACTTACTGCCTACTTAAACAAATAAATTAGAGACGAACTAAACACATATTAGTATTCTCAAAAATTCTGTGGAAAAGTTGATGATTGGTCAATGAGTTCACCTCTATTATTTTGGGGTAACTATGTCAAAGGCCAAGGCCACACGATAAGGTCAACTGAAACAGTTTTTCTCCGATGTGGCTACAATGAGTGGAACGTTTGCAGTTAAATGAGTTTATTGTGGACACTTCTTATCACAGTATGTAATAAAAGCAAAACAAGGCAAAAATAGGGTTGGTTTATTAAAAAAAAAAAAAAAAAAAAAGTATTCATTATATGACGTAGAATGGGACTGAAGGAATTTTGATGACAGGTTGCGTCCAGAGGTGAGGATAAGAAAGGTATGGGAGTAGCAAGCAAAGTGAGAGTGACAGCAGCAAGTCTCTGAGGTGGATGAAGACTGTGTTGGAAGAGGTCACAAGAGCATCTAACAAACATGTTTTCAAACTCCTTTCATTGCAATGGAAACACTTCAACATTTTTTTCATTCACATACCAGATGACTATATTCAGACAAGAAAATTTAAGGAGCAGAAGGCTTACAGGTATGGCCACAGACGCCTAACATACTGCTGGGAGTTTACTTTACCCAAGCAGCCCCTAGATGATTGTACCTGCTACTGGGATTCTTCCCATCGTCTAAATTCACCCCAACGTAACCAAACCTAACCAACTTTTAACCAAGGTAAGTAACAGATTGCTTAGCAAAAGGATAAATAATTGATCTCAGGGTGGGGAAGAAGACCATCTATCTATCTACTTACAGCCAGACGCCTTAACCCCAAGGGATGGCCACAAATATATTGCCTCCATGTCATCGAGCCCACTGCCATTTCGCCGCCTTCCCCCCAACTTACACCCCTCTCTCGCATATACCTCTCCACTCCATCCCTTCATCCCATCCTCGGTCTCCCTCTCCTTCTCTCCCCTCCACCTCACTCACATGCTCACTCCTCGTTAGGCTCTCACTCTCTCTCCTCTCCACATGGCCAAACCACATTGGTTTATTTTTCTAAAACAGTCTTGACAGTTATTCCACAAGACTCATCAACATGCCATTAACACTGCCGCTGCTAATATAATCAAAAGCAGTGTTAAATGAGATAGCCCTTGCATATATGCACAATGGACTGGGTGGCATTAGCAGCAGTGTAGCGGTACTGGTGCACTGTGAAGGTGTGAGACATGGAGAATTGCCCGTAAGACGATTGCTGAGTATCAGGGGAAGTACTGTCTACTTTATACTCAGAAATGGAAACATCACACACACACACACACACACACACACACACACACACACACACACACATGGAAATGTTTGTCCAAACACTGTTTATGCATCCCCTTAATTTGTTTACAGATCTTTCTTGATGTCGCATCCTGTGAGGAATGGCCACGACAAAACGACTTCCGGGTGTTCCTGTCCGTGTAAGGTAGGGACCCCATCTCCCATGACACATCACCCTTTCTCATAAATGGCTTCATCTTTAACATCAGCCCCTCACTGTCCTTCCACCGTGGTCTCAGGCTTCATTATACTTTCCTCCTTACATGCCACCGTCTCATTTATACCCTTTCACTTTATATTTCTAAGTTATTCTCGGTCCTCTTGCCCTTCTGCCTCTTAGGGCCGTCTGCTCTGGTTCCTGCAATAAAATTGCTAAAAAGACACGTTGTTTCGAGGCAATCTTTGTGTACAGGAAAGGCCAATTAGACAGTGCTCTGCACCAGCGTTGAAGAGGACCCGGGTACGAATCCTCATAAAGCTTTTCTGTCAATCTACGGTCAAGTGGTATTGGAAAGACGCTGCGTGTATAAATAGTGGTGATGCTGGCCATACCAAGTGTGAATGGAGGTTAGAAAGGAGACAGGGGAGAAGGCAGTGATCACATTCATTCTCTCTCTCTCTCTCTCTCTCTCCTTGAGAGATGTGAATGGGGAAGGAAAGGAGACGAGAGCGCCGGGTCTTTTTAGAACGAACGCAGAGATCAGAATTTTACACTGATTTGCAAGTACAGACCCACACACACACGCACACACACACACACACACACACACACACACACATACACACACACACACACACACACACACACATACACTCAAATCCACATTCACATTCACGTATTCACCTTCAAACATATGCATATACATGTCCACATTAACACACACACACACACACACACACACACACACACACACACACACACACACACATCCACCCTTTCCACTTCACATATAAACATTCACTCCCTCCTGTTTATAGATACAAATCCACACAGTGTCAGAAACATTAGCAAACACATTCACACAGTGTCAGAAATAGTAACAAACACATTCACACAGTGTCAGAAACATTAGCAAACGCATTCACACACACATTGTCACAGTGTCAGAAACATTAGCACAAACATTCACACACTCACATTCACACACACACTTACATTCAGCCATTCTCATTTATGTGCTTACAGTCACATTCACACACTCACATACTGACATTCACGCATTTACATCACCCCTGCATTCACACATTCAAATTCTTTCACACACGTAGTTACACACAGCCACATGCAGATACATATGAACAGATTCACAAATTCACATTCACACACCCATACTCATAGTTTACCCCAACTTCCACAATACACACATTCTCTGGCACACGCGCGCAGGCACATTCACATCATTATTCACGGTTGCATTCACACATTTGCATTCACACCCACATTCACCCAGGAAAGTACATTATTCATCTCCCCTTAATTTCAGTAGATTCCTGCACCCTAACTTCCGGCCATTACATTTCGAAGTGAGGCTTATGGAAATGACTGTTACAGATTACCCTTAATTGTCGACAATTTTTTTCCCCCTCAAACTGGCTCTTATTGATACAAAATGTTAACTCAGTTTTCTGGTGTGTTCTCCGAACCATAAATAATCCTGGAACGTCATTTATTGTGAGTAAGGGATGATAATGAATTTTAACAAGTTCAGGCCTGAAGGATGCTTAAGGTAGGCTTGAAACATGCTAAGGTCATTGTTAAAGGATGTCCATTTTTCTTTTATCTTTTCTTTGTCCACGAAGGATGTCTAGGTTCGATTCGAAAGACACCAAAGTTAAATCCAAGAGGCACCCGGTACAGAGCTAAAGTTTTGGGGAAAATGTCCAGTTTTAGAGTAATATTATCTTTTTATCAAACACATTTTGACAAATTCTTTGAAAGTGCAGTGTATGTCTTCTTTTGAAAATCGACCTGTTACAGTTAAACGATTCCTTCCTTTGCCATCCAGGTTTGAATTTCTCATCGGAAGTGGTAAATAAGCGATATATACCGGTATTGTCTTTTTCCTGGCTGAATTCCACGGACACCACAGTTGGTGGCCCATCTATCCGTTTGTGTTGTCCGTCTGTTCGTTTGCGGTCAACAGGCTGCAATTATGTACCGATCTTGATGAGTGAGGGGTCAAGGGAATCCTCTCCACCTGACGCTGAGTCCTTGGTGGGGTGGTTGACACACTCAGTTCAACCCAAAGGTCACGGTGGAAAAAAAAAATCAAGGCTATAGTGCAGTCGTCATTATTTACAGGAGTATAGGCAAAAAGTGGCATCACGACTGTCATGTACGGTCAGTCGTTGGAAAATAGATTTTAAAAAATTTAATAACCTACCCAGCTGTGTCGCTGCCTCATGAAAAAGTGTGGAAAAGTTATTTGTGAGGGTGTCAGTGTCAGTGTGGGCGAGGGTGTGGATGTTGGTGTGGGTGCCTGTGGATGTTGGTGTGGGCGTGCCTGTGGATGTTGGTGTGGGCGTGCCTGTGGATGTTGGTGTGGTTGTGACTGGGTGTGAGTGAAGGCAATGACGAGGGTGAGCGAGGATGTTCAATTGTTCATGCGGGTATGGGCGTGAGGGAGAGAGGGTTAAGGGTGTGGGTGTGAATGGGTGAGGGTGGGGGTGTGGGTGTGAGTGGGTGAGGGTGTGGGTGTGAGTGGGTGAGGGTGACGGTGTGGGTGTGGATGTGGCTGGGTGTGGATGTGAATATTGATGTGGTTGGATGTGGATGTGAATGTGCATATGGATGTAGATGTGGGTTTGAACAATATATCAAACAAATTAGCTGCAACACGCAACTAATATATTTATCGTCATATTGATTTGCGTAAGGAAATGTGTCTAGTTTGTGGTAGAGTCTAGTGTTTACCGGTGTTAGGTCAGGCGAGTGTGGTCTGGCAATTATTGCCTCGCGTTCAGACTTACACCAGGTATCCACAAGAAGAGAAAGAGATAGTTCACGAATGGTTCAAGTACCCTCAAAAAAAAAAAAAAAAAAAAAAAAAAAAATCTATGTCTGTGCTGAATGATGAAACCACTGGAGCAAAAAGACGATTCATTGCTGTCTCCCGATAGATTCATAACTGTCACTTAGGGTTCTCAAACATTCTATGTCACCAGCTACAGAACCTCCTGAATTATCACATTATTGTCCCAGAGGCCAGTACTCTAAGTAGAAAGTGGTATTACATTAACAGTAATTTGGTAAGGTATGTAATGGTACTAGACTGAACATTGTAAAAGTACTAAATTTGTCATAACTGCATATATAAAGTGAATATTTATAAGCTCTTTACCTATTCTCTGCAGTAGTACAGCACTGAATACTGCAAAACCAGTGAAATCGAAATTAATAAGAAAATAAGAACTAATGATAATTTAATATACAATGATACAATCCTGGATATAAAATTACAGAAATGGTAATGTATACAAAATCTTTATCTAGCTTTACGGTGCGATCGTCTAAAAGTTGTGTCCGTATGTTGAGCCAATTTGCTAGTGAATGTCCGAAAAAAATGTATGCAAACAACAAATAGTCTTTTATGTTTGGGAATCCAGCATTAAAGTCTTTACTCCTTAAGTATACGTGCAAGGAAGTACCTTATCGAAATCTGAAATCGTTTAGGAAGAAGATTGTATGATGGGTACTGATAATACCTGAATACTCAATTGTAGTGTTTGTATATTTTCCATTGTATTGACTAGTGACAGGCGTAAGGAAATTGCAATACTTTACTTCAGTTTTATCAGTTGCTAATTTGCCTTCTGCTATATGCCTTAGCATAAACAGCTGTTACTACGTACTAACCTTTAATCATAAGCTTATCCTAGATCAGCTGTAGGCTACTGCATATTTGTTACGAAGTATTTCATGATTACAACGTCACGATTAGATGTAATGCGTCAAGAAGTCAAACGATATTTTGACTGTTATATAATACTTTTATTTCCTTATCAATATTTTAGCAAAAAAGAAAAATAAATAGCAAACATCATAAAGAGACGTATATTAAACATTTTGGTGGTTTCAGGAAACAACTCTGCCACAATGACAGGTTCCTGTGTATCATGTTTCGTCCTGTGATTTTCATGTGAAGGACGGTTTTTCATATTGTACTTTAGTGTTGTCTCTTCCATACTTCACTTCTTCCCATATGTTATTTCCACCTGCTATAGTGCCTCACCAGGAGTGTAGAGGCCTAGGGCTAGGCTATTCAGTCCGGTCGCTCCTACGTCACTAGCTCCTACGTGGTGCTTTAATTCCTAACCTTCCCTTAGATGAACATCCTTCTGCACCTAATTCAGGTAGTGTGCTTAAATTCACTAAACATCCAGGTGTACATTTGTTGCTTACAAGGTTACCGTCGATCTTGTTAAACTGACATGTCACCCACTTCAGCCACCTGACTCCACGACTCCACTCAAATCAATTATATATATATATATATATATATATATATATATATATATATATATATATATATATATATATATATATATATATATATATATATATATATATATATATATATATATATATATATATATATATTGTATACAGGCTCTCCAAAAATTATTCACTTAAGGGGCTAAAGAAAATTCTTGCTACAGAATCTGTCTACAAATGGTTTGGTGCAATAAATAAATATCTGAAGAAATTTTTGTCATGTAACTGTCCGACATACCTATTACTTCAGTAAACCTCCTCATAACGTTATGGGAAGCACGTAGAATATCAAAGCGAAGGTGGATTTCCTTCCAGATTTTAACTCCTTAGCTCCCAGAGTTCCTGCACGAGGGATTTTGCGGAAAGGATGCTAGGCGTAGGGCCCTCCGCCTGTAGGCTCATAGTCGTGAAGCTCGTAGGTCCCTACCCCGGGGTTCTCTTCTTTATTAAATTTTGAAAATGCCCAGTTCCCTCCTATAATGGGACGCGGGGCGCAAAAGAGGTTAAGAAAAATGTTAGCGGGTTGGTAACCAGTGCCTCTTGAATCCCGTCATAAGACTCTGATTTATTAACATACTTTGCAGACTTTCTTCCTTTTTACATTACCCCTCTAAAAGAAATCCATTGATGACATACCCGAGTATAAGAAGGCCATGGAATGGGACCACCTCCCCTGATCCATCGAGAAAACGGTTTCCCACTGGATGGAAGAAGAGGTGGGAGCACTGTCGCTTCACCCCTCCATCCACCTTCCCTTTCTACCTCACCTGCCCGTCCTCCCCTTCTATTCATGTGGTTACGTAAGTACGGAGTGTGTACAAAACAGGTGAATAATATCACAGAGTTAAGGCATCTGACTGAAGAGGCACACTGGCTTCCGTCATGCTTGGAATGAAATCCACTACTGCTATCAGTGGAGCTCATGTACATGTGCGTGTGTGTGTGTGTGTGTGTGTGTGTGTGTGTGAGAGAGAGAGAGAGAGAGAGAGAGAGAGAGAGAGATACGCAGCAATTTCTTTATCTCTTTTATTAATTGCAGCAGAATGATTAAAAAGTTCCTACATATATATATATATATATATATATATATATATATATATATATATATATATATATATATATATATATATGTATTTTTATATATATATATATATATATATATAGACTATATAAACTGTTTATATATATATATATATATATATATATATATATATATATATATATTTTTTTTTTTTTTTTTTTTTGAGGGGGGGAGGAGTAAAATTTATATTCATGCGTATAATTTTTGAACCTCATGCATATCTTTGCTACCTCGAGATGACTGTGTTCTGTCTATCTATGTATTGTCAAACGCCTTAATCCCGGAAGGGGCGATTATGTTAAGGTAAACATTTTTATTTTTTTTTCAGCCGCAAAACTATAGAGAAGCAGTTTTTAGAAACTCATACACAAACCAACCTCTCCCTAGATAGAATGAAATAACACGATTAGACATACGTAGTCGACTTCAAGAGATAAAAGCGTTGTGTGCGTACATGGCGGGTGTCCCTACCTGCCGCCCACCCATCCAACCAACTAAATCCACCTTCTACCGTCAGAGAGAGGCAGCAGAAGTATCGAAAACCCTACAGTATTTTATATACTGATATACAGGATGCAGGGCATGCATATAGTTTATCGTGTTTCTCATTAGTGTAAAATGGTTTGCCATCGACCTGAATATTTAGCTGTTCAGAATTAGCAGACACATTTATCTATATGAAGTAATTTTGATCGTCATATTTCGTTCAACGCACGGGTCTTAATCTTTATTTTGTTGAGTTTACGTACATTGTTACTGTTGATATAACAGAAAGCATTAGGAGTATCCAGAGATGCACTGACGATGTGGAGGATTGGAGAGTAAGAGATCGACTGAGAGTGTCCGACTCTGGGCATAACTTCACAGCCTGGTCCAAAGACCCAGTAGTCCTCCTACATACAGTACACCTCCACACGTCATCACTTCGGCGCTAACACCCGCCGTCCATACTGAATACATGTTAGGATTGTTTCATGCAGGACTGAATGGTGTGAGGGGGAAGGGAAAAAGGGAAAATGAGACCGAGGGCGAACTGGAAGGACGGATTGGAGACGCATATGACTGAGTATGGTGTCGAATGGTTAGAGGACCGCCTGGTGGCGAAGAGTAGGGTGGTGTGGAGACATATTGTTATATCCATTCTCTCCAGGGTTATGGTGCCTGGCTATGAATACGTACGCATGATGAAAAAAATGCATCGCACAGAGGGATTAAAGGATATCCAAAATCAGTGTAGCTTGTGATATCCCACTGAAATAAACCTAATGTCGTCTGAATGTGGTCATGGTAACAATAATGGCTACAAAATGCCACAGACAAGCGATGCATAGCATACCAAGTATGCACATAGTGTGCAATGATATATTCTTTCTAGTGAAGGCTTACACGTCTGTCATAAATTAAAAGGATATAACGAGAGTCTTATGATTTTGCTGAACATATACCGGTATTAATACTGCAGAAAAGCTTGACTTATTGAAACAAATGGTGTATTAACCCCTTAACCGCGGGGCGTCACTTTCGTGATGCTTGGGAGCAAGGGATCATACCGCGGGGCGTCGCTTTTGTGATTCTGTGTTATTTTGAATTCACCCGGGCTTCCAAGTGGGGGCTTGTATCATCTATCAGTACTGACAATGTCCAACACTAGTCAGCACTCCTAATCTCATCTGTACTCCCATCCATTGTTGACAATTTAGCCATTTCTCCCCGTTCTTGACTCCCCTCCCTACCCCCCCTCCATTACCCTATCCTCTCGCCTGCCCGGCCATGCTACGCTAAGTAAATCTTCCCTGGAAATTTTCACTGATTTCATCCATTGAAATAAGCCCTATGTCGTATTCTTATACCAAATAATATATACAAGAAAGAAATCAGGTAAGTGAGAGTGCCATACACCAGGAATTGGCTAATTATCACCTGACAACACCTCACGTGCACTCGTTCGCTAATTTTCGCTGTTTTTTTCCCCTTGAAATATGCCGTATAATCTATTTTTGTAATAAATATACATGTAAGGAGGGAAGGGAGAAGCCTAAGTGATATTTACATTCACCTGGAACTACCTAATTTATAATGTATTGTCTAGATTTCCTGCCAATCATATCAGTGCTACACAAAGCTGTTTCAAGATTTAACATTGGTAGCTCTGATTATATATCTCCTAAGTAGGCCTCTAATCTATTTTCGTAATTAATATACATGTAAGGAGGCAAGGGAGACGCCTAAGTGATATTTACATTCACCTGGAACTACCAAATTTATAATGTATTGTCTAGATTTCCTGCCAATCATATCAGTGCTAGACTTAGCTGTTTCAAGAAGTAATATTGGTAACTCTGAATAACCCCTAAACAGGCCTCCAGGCTGGCTGGCCCTGCGTTATCAGTTCACTCTCATCTTCCGAAGTGAGAGGACGTTTGTTTCTTCTTGCTGACTTCAAGACCTTTTCCCACCCCCATGGAAATGGCTCTGTGACCTTTACCCCCTACTAAACCTCGTGTGGAAAGAGGTAAAGGGCTGACAATTGATAAAAGAGTGACTACGATCTTTCTATTGAGTAAAACAGTGCAAGTGGAATTGTAAATAATGTGTAAATAATGTGTAAACAGCAAGTGAAAGTAATGAATGTAAATATACGTGAACAATGGAATATAGTTTTATAAGTTATTTCAAGTGACAGTGCACAACACAGTGTAAATAAAATAGAAATGTAAATAACGTAAATAAAATAGAGAACGTAAATAGAAATGTAAATGAGTAGTATTATAAGAATACGAGTATATACCCTAGGAGTAATGAAAGTGAAAGTTTCACTCTAGCATGTCTGAATGCTATGAGTTATGAGAGTGAAGATGAAAGTGACATTAACTCTCAATGCCAGTGTACAGGACGAGAAAGTGAATGCTACGTATTTTACTGAAAGAAATTGAATCCCTACAGTGACAATAAACTAATACTACTGAAGGAAACTTATGGATAAAGACTGTAGATATATATAAGTGTTATATAGTAATAGAAATATAAAGTGTGAGGGGTTTTATGAATAATAAATGACAGACTACCAAGAGCGAACTAGTGCCAGTGCGACGATCAGACGCGCTCGTAATTTCCATTGCTTTCACAGTGTTTTTTTTTTAGTATGGATCCCAAACTACTTGAAAATTGTAGAATAGTGTTTATAGTGTTTGTATCTGGCTGTGGTAATCATATTACGGGTTGTCGGGAAGTGTAAAGTGGAGACTTCGTTACCCTACTTCAGAGGTCTCCACAAGTCCTACGGTAACTGACGAAGGCTCAACAATCATTCCAGGAGAAAGCTGAAGGTATGTGCCATAAGCATATATAATTTTATTATTCTAGGACTAATAACTGATTTTTGGCAAATATTTTTTGAGAGTCTGTCAGAGCCCAAATAACCCCGCGGCACACGCAAGTCATTGGTAAACAAGCCCGCGGTGTAGGGGTTAATGTATTCTTGCCATAACCTCACGATTTTGGTTAGCATAGGACAGACTTTTTGAACTAAAAGGGATAGATGTGGCTTATACTGACCCGTTTACAGCTATATGTCTTCCAAAAAAGTTGAATAAAATCACTTTTTTTCTTTTATGTGTCCAACTCTGGGCATAGGCTTCACAGCCTGCTCTCAAGGCCCAGTAGTCTTTCTACATACCATACACCTCTGCATGTCACCACTACGGCGCTAACACCCACCGTCCATATTGAATACATGCTAGGGCTGTCTCATACAGGACTGGTGTATTGGTATTAGCGGGGGTATTTCTATGACATGTCGGCGGGTCTTCTGGTAGATCGGTAAAGTCTGATTTTTATGAAATTCAAATCTTCAAACTGTTCCCTGCCCCAGCGGGATTTGAACCTGGGTCTGGTAGGACTGCAGACCACCTCTCTACCGATTGAGCCACCACCTCCCCCTTTAGCTGAGTCAAGAATAACACGTTCTTGGATTATAGTGTTTTAAAACTAAGCCACCTCCTTCGTGGCCTTAAGACTGGGGTTAAGTTTGTCAAGGCTAAAGAATACCTCAGTCCCCCGTGGATAATATCCTGCTCTTGTTTAAGTTGGCAACACTGGCCTTGAGCATTAGAACTCCAGCCAGTAAGTGTGACACATATGCTCGTGATATATAGTTTTTTTGGGAGTACAAGCTTTTCCAATGAGATGCCTCTTTAACCCATTATAACACAGATTAGCGTACTTAACCCGTCATGGCCCGAGCTATTTCGCACCTCCGACACCCCCCAATCCCGAGGTATTTTTGAAAAATATTTTTTTGGCTAAAACCTCCGCTTTTGGTGAGAAACATCGAAATTTCATAGAGAAATCGCTCACCTGAGGTTTAAAATACTCGATCCAGGTAGCAGTACCTCCTTACCTGACTGGGTTTTCTAGCAGGCTGGCACCAAAGAAAATGAGTTTTATGGGAGGGTAACTATTTCACACCACTCATAAACGGTATTTATTTATTTATTTGGTACGAATTTATATGTAGTATGAGAGTATATTGGTTTTCAAACAGTAATATAGGCATTATAAGCATTGTTTCACTCACTAACTCATCACCATACCTGACCTTCTTTTGCCACATTACCTGATCATCATTTCTGACTGTTTCTTCCTCTAATGCTATGTAAACTTTGTCTTCCACATTGTCATCGATTGGGGAATCACTCTGGCCCTGGATGTCTTTATTGGCCAGGTCTCTGGTAACAGGTGAATTGCCGAGACAATGGCGTGTGGGGGGGGGGGAAGGTTATGTGGTGTAAGGCATTGTTCCTGCTTGGCATCTTGTTGAGGAATAGAGGAAGGTGTCCCGTGTATATGTGCGAAAAATCACACGCAAAAATAAAAAATTGTGCAAATTATGAACCTTGCAATTGCGCGACGTACCAGTAAGTCGATGGGACTGGCAAATGCAAAATGTTGCAACATACCCATACGTCGACGGGACGCCTCGGGTTAAAGAATGTTGCTCAGAAACTTCATATACTATATATATATATATATATATATATATATATATATACTTTTTTTTAAATAACAGAACAGAAGAAGGAAAACAAAATGAATAAAAATAATCCATACACCAGATTACTTGTGTCCTCCATTCATAAAAAATCTGTATCAGTTGGACTTGAACAGCTGTAGGCTGACGTGTGGGGGGAAATAATTCTGGGCAAGCGAGTTCCAAAGAGATGGAGTTCAGGAAATAAAAGATTTCTGATAGGCAGAAGTTCTGCAGTATCGCAGTGTGACATTATGGTCATAAGCACTTCCAGATGCCTGGGTAGGACGAGGGAAGGCATTGAGAGGTGGCACAATGGATGCAACTTCGTCTGAGCATTTCCCATTAAAGAATGTGTAAAATAATACTAGGAAGGCAACATTTCTTCTTACTTGTAGGGGAGGTGGTTTATTTGTAATAGCAGGGTTATTAATAATTCTAACAGCTTTGTTCTGAATTTTGTTTAGTTGTTTTAGTGCAACCTCTCCACATCCACTCCATAAGGGTGAGCAATATTCCAGCTCAGATTGCACATGATACTTATAAACTACAGGTACAGCTAACTGCTGGTCAGTGAAGAAGCTATGAACTCTGTGCAATAATCCAAGTTTCTTTGAGGTGGTTTTAGCAAGTGATCTGACATGAGAGGACCAACTGCGGGCACTGTTAAGTGAAATATCGAGAATTTTAATATTTTTGGAGATAGGAATATTAGTAGCATTGAAGGTAATATAGGAATATGGCAATATCTGTCTATTAGTAAACTGTATATACAGTATCAGGGTTTACTAGCATTAAATGAGACAAGGTTATTTCATCCCCATTCAGTGATCCTAGCTAAGTCTTGAGTTATGGAGATGGCTGTACTGAATTGTGAGTTAGAGATATTAAACTCTGTCCATGGGTGTTTAAGTGTGAATGAACTGTGAAGTGTTGTGTTATCTGCATATGAATGGATGGGATGATGGGTGACTGATAAGAGGTCAGCAATATGAATTAGGAATAGGGTTGGAGCCAGAACTGATCCTTGTGGTATGCCGGCATTAACTGAGTAGAAATTGAAATATACATCATTTACTTTTATCTTTCTGTCACTGAGATACGAGGATATCAGAGGAACAAAAGAGGTTAGTCCATAGGAAAGGAGTTTGGACAGCAGGGAACAGTGCCAAACTCTGTCAAAAGCTTTAGAAATTTCAAGGGCTACTGCATGAGTTTCTCCATGTTGGTCAATTGATTGATGGATGGTATGAGTCAGGAGATTGAGTATATCAATGGTGGATCATTCGTGGCGAAATCCATACTGTCTATCACTAATTAAATTGTTGGATTCAAGATGTTTAACTATGTGCTCATTCAGTACAGTTTCAAATACCTTACCAAGAGAAGTCGCGATAGCTATTAGTCTGTAATCAGAGGGGTCAGAGGAACTTCCTTTCTTCGGAACTGAGTGGATATTGGCTTCTTTCCAAGAACTAGGGAATTAAGAAGTAGGTGTGCATAGTCTGATGAATTTAGCTAGAACAGAAAGAAGTTCTGGGGAGCACTTTTTCAAAACAATTGGAGGAGTTCCACCTGGGCCTGTATCTCTATTGGTTGGTAAATTGTCTAGGATGGATTTTACATATCTGGTCAGTACTTTAAGTGGAGCAATTTCGGGAGCGTCAAGTTACTGTACTGAAACGTTCTGGCTGACTTCCTCTAACGTAGAATTTCTGGCAAATGCACTGGCAAGGATATTCGCTTTACCACATGGAGCTTTTATAATGTTACCGTCTGAAAATGTTAAAGGGGGAATGGGTGATAACTTGTTAAAGTTATTATTTAAAGAACTGAGAGTTGACCAGAATACTTCTATTGTCATTAGGACTGTTTAGTAGTTTGGATGCTTGGTTGTGAAGGAAGTTTGATTTAGCGAGATTAATTACTACTTTTCCATGGTTTGTAGCAATTAAAAAATGACTGATTCAGATGTTTTTTATTTTAAGTAAGAGTTATATGCTAATGACTTTTGGGCCGTTGCTCTGGCACAGTTGCTATCAAACTACTTTGGGGAGTCCGATCTTTTAGTGAACTGTTGACTTAGTATGAATAATTCCATATATATATATATATATATATATATATTGTTACGCTGTTCGCCTTTCCGTTCCCACGGATGCAGCCATTACAGCTGGGCTAGGGTGGATTATGCAGTATGTATCCGCGTCATTCGCGGAGTTTATATTAGCGAGTGTTACAAGTTCTTTTGTTTCTTTCGTTCCTGCCACTGAGGGCAATTTTATTTAATACCATGCTGAGAATGCATTTGATTATTTTGATTGTCTTATGTGAGCTACCAGTATATTTAATGATTTTGCTTGCATTAGAAGTACCAGTTTATTGTAGAGAGAGAGAGGGGCACGAATATAAGTTCTTATTAATTAATTTGATTGTGCGTTCGCGCTTGGCCGTGCGCGAGCCTTGATCAGAGGCAGTCTCTTCCCAGCCAGCTTTAGTATCGGGTGCTTGTACACTCTCTCTCTCTCCCCAGTTATTTTTATGCCGAGCTGGCGTTTTCATTTAAGTTTATTTTTATTCTTTTTGTTGCTGACTGAGGAAAGTAGTTATTTTTATTTTGTTTTGTGACCTTGTTGTCTTTGGAGGGCCAGTCTGGCTCACCGTAGTTTCTCGCTGCCTTAATTAACGTTCCCCCAACACACGTACATACACACACACCCCTAACCCCTACACTGTTTAATCCCATCTCTTTGCACAAGGCTAGTGAGAACTATCGTGAGCCATTAACTGCGTTCCCCCTTGGACACGGGTTAAGTAGAAGTCGTCACCACCGGAAGTAAGTGGGAGGTGTTCCTGTATACTGTCTCGGGCGGTATTACTTCCGGTAGTGACGATAGTAGGCTAGATCTATAGGTAGGCTGTTCCGTTTTATTATCAAAGTACAGAGTGTTGCGTTCTTAAGTAAGTACCTTTCCGTTGCGCAGTTTTTCTCTAGTTTGCGGAGTGTCAGTGCCGGGGTCTGCGTTATTTTTGCAACGCAGTGGAGGCCGATCATCTAAGGCTGACTTGTTGTCTTTTTTGTAATAGCCCCGGGCTGGCGCCACCGTAACAGTGGCGACCTCGCCAGGATATCCTAACAGTGCCTTTTTCTTGCTAGGATATCGTTACCTTGGCGTTCTCTGTGCTTTGAGGTGAAGTTGATGTGTTTGTAGTTTCTCAGTCAGCATTAGTATTTCATTATTCAGTACTGCCATTGATTGTCGCCATGGAGTCACGCGTGTCTACACCAGATCGCGTACGTGCTGAGTCACCTGTGGATATGGAAAATATGGAACAACGAGAGGCACATAGCAAAGGTACTCCGCGTGTGAGCCCTGAGTTTGACTATGGTGCTGAGTTGCCTCGTTTCGCTACCCCACTATTACCATCTATGATGCCGCCGAGCCAGTTTAGAGCAGTTCCCCCAGGTATGTCTAGTGCTTTCCCTGGAGTTGTTCATTCCACTCCCATATACCCTGGAGTCTTGTCACCGGAGGCTCAGTTGCAGCTGGAGTTGAAAAAGATGGAGATGCAGCGTGCAAAAGAAGAGAGGGAGATGGAGATGCAGCGTGCAAGAGAGGAGATGGAGTTGCAGCGTGAAAAAATGCGATTTGAGCTGGAGAAGACTCGCTTGGAGCTGACTGCTAATAGACCAACTTCAGATACCCAAACCTCAGGCCGTGCAGAGGATAGGGAGAGTTGGTTCTCAAGGAGTCTAAAATTAGTGCCAGCATTTGATGAGTTGAAGGTGACAGAATGGTTTGTCAGGTTTGAGAAGAAGGCTAGGGAGTTTGAGTGGCCAAGGCAGCGCTGGGTGGGGTTGGTATCTAATGTGCTGAAGGGAAAAGCCTTGGAAGTGTATAATAGGTTGAGCCCTGAGGATGTAGATGATTATGATGAATTTAAAACAGCCATCCTGAAGGCATATGAACTTAGACCAGAGGCTTATCGGTTGTTGTTCCGTGGTGCTCGGAAAAGGCCTGCTGACACCTATATGGCCTACGCTAGGTATCTGGAGGAGAGGTTAGACGAGTGGTTGCTGAGTGAGAGCGCCACTTCGTATAACGAGGTGCGTGAACTGTTTTTGATGGAACATTTTACCAACATGGCTGACAAAGAAATTGGTGTTAAAATTAGGGAGAAGAGATTTAAGACCGTGAAGGAAGCAGCGACGTGGGCTGATGACCGGGTGTTTGCCTTGCGGAGTATGGGGGTCAAGTATGCTAATTTTCAGTATTCCAGGGAGAGGATTGTGAGTGGCCCTGCCTGGGATAAATCTCCCGTGAATCAGTCTAAGGGAAGTTCAGAGGAGAAAAAGAACGCAGGGAGAAAGAGCCCTGTATCCAGTTCGAAGCTAGTTTGTTACTTTTGCAAACAGAGTGGGCACATCAAGCCTAACTGTCCTAAGTGGAAGGCCTCCCAAAATGCCAAACCAGTGGCACTAGTTATAGGTTCGAGTCAGGTGAACGAGAGGAGTAGGGAGGGTGGTAACGGTGAGGGAGAAGTCTGTGGAAAGCTGGAGTGCAGCCGGCTGTGCTCGCTGCCAGCTCAGGCTGAAAAAGTTACCCAACATGCTACGCCACCTCCGGATGAACTGCCTCAGAAATCGTCCCTAGACTGGTGTAAACCTTTTATGTGTCACGGCACAGTGAAAATTCATGGGATCAGTTATCCAGTTACTGTGGCTCGTGATACCTGTGCACAACAGTCTGTGTGCAGAAACGTGACTGGAGGGCCTGTAAACTCAGGGAAGTATGTGCTGTGTAGAGGCATGAACTCAGATGAATACTATGATTATGTTCATGTGGAACTCGATTGCCCCATTGTTCAGGCTGCAGCTCAAGTAGCTGTTGCTGATGTAATGCCACTAGAGGGGGTTGATTTTCTGCTGGGGAACGACCTGGCTGGGGAGAAAGTATTTCCATCTCTTCCCCCACCAGTTGTTGTGGCAGAGAAGTGTTTTGACGCCCCAGAAATTGGTATTGAAGTTGATGCAGAAGTGGAAGCCATGTTCCCGGTCTGTGCAATTACAAGATCTATGGCACAGGTTGCAGCCCGGGAGGAAGAACTGGTGAAGTCACAGGTTCTTGGGGTCGACTGTGGTGAGGCAGGGCCACCAATGGAGGAACCTAGTGAGCAGAGTGTTGCTGTAGTGGGTGAGGAGAGTGGGAATGCGTGCATGGGCTCCGCCCCACTTCCCACTCAGGACACTAGAGGTGGTGTTGAGTGTGTCTGTGTGGAGACTGAACCCAGCCCATCGACTGAATTAGGAGAATTTTAGGACGCTGGGGTCGACTGCGGGGATGCAGGACGACCGTCAAACGCGCCTGAGGAACAGAGTGTCACTGTTGAGGGTAGAGGTGATGATGTCAGTGTGGAGTCTGACATTCCTCCCCCTGTCGAGTGTACTAGAGGTGACGCTGAGATTGATCGCCCTTCGCAATCCAGTGTCCCGACCAGTCCCTTATCTCAGTCCTCAGTAGAGCTGGCGGGTGTTGGATCAGCAGAATTGAGGGTGAAGCAACAGGAGGATGTAACATTAAAGCCCTTGTTTGCTCGAGTAGGGGAAGAAAGAAGTATGGAGTGTGGTAAGGAGGAGTTCCTGATTAAAGACAATGTTTTACATCGCCGATGGACGCCCACTGGCGCCACGGTGGATGGAGGAGTGGGTGAGTTAGTGCAGGTGGTGGTGCCTGTGCAGTATAGGGTGCCGTTAATACAGTTAGCACATGAGGGACCTTTAGCCGGTCACTTGGGAAACAGAAAGACAGTGCAGCGCTTAAGGTATAACTTTTGGTGGCCAAGTATGCCGGGACAAGTTGCTGCGTACATCAAGAGCTGTCACACGTGTCAGATAGTGGGCAAGCCTAATCAAGTTCTTCCTGTGGCCCCTTTGACTCCCATTCCTGCAGTTGAACCTCCGTTTACCCGGGTAATCATTGATATCGTGGGCCCTTTACCTCCTACTTCTGCTGGAAACAAGTATTTGTTAACCATAATGGATGTTACAACGCGATACCCAGAGGCTATACCAATCAGAAGCATGCAGGCGAAGTCAGTAGTCAAGCAACTTATCCTGTTCTTTACTCATTTTGGCCTGCCCAAGGAGTTGCAGTCAGACCGTGGAGTGAATTTTACATCTAATTTGTTTAAGCAGACAATGACAGAGTTGGGCATCAAACACATTTTGTCCAGTGCCTACCATCTGCAGTCACAAGGTGCCCTGGAGAGGCATCATCAGACCTTAAAGACCATGCTGCGCAGCTTCTGCTATGATAGTGGAAAGGATTGGGACCTAGCGGTACCCTTTGTTATGTTTGCAGTGAGAGAGGTACCAACTGAGTCGTTAGGGTTTTCACCCAATGAGTTAGTGTTTGGGCACAGAGTTCGTGGTCCCTTGGATGTGGTGCGAGAGGCCTGGAGTAACAACAAATCTGGCAACCAGGAATCCCTGCTTGACTATGTCTGCAGCACTCGGGAGAGACTGCATTGCGCTTTAGAGCTTGCCCGTGACAATCTAATCGGGGCTCAAGCGAAAATGAAGGCTCATTACGATAAGAAGGTCAGAAGTCGTGAGTTTAAGCAAGGAGATGAAGTTTTGGCACTGCTGCCCATGCAAGGAAAACCTCTGGCGGCTAGATTCAGTGGTCCTTATATTGTGAAGAAGAGAGTTGGGGAACTTGACTATCTAATTGTTACCCCAGATAGGCGGAAGAGTACTCAGTTGTGCCACATTAATATGTTGAAGCCATACTACCGCCCAGTTGATTCTCATTGTGGGATGACTGCTGATGTCTCTCACCGGGGATGTGAAGGACGGGGAAAGGAGGACGTGGCATCAAAGGAACGTGCTGTGGAGGGAGCTGTTGGTGCCGGTAATGTGAGTAGTGGACCAGGGTTACAGCCACAGTCCCTGGAAGGTGACTTTGGAGTGGACGTTGAGGGAACCAGGGAGAGCGCTCCTGTAGTTTTGGTGGTTGGTAGTGAGTTGGAGGAGCAGGAGGAAGTGCTTAGTCGTGGTGAGATGTTACCAGCTGACCTATGGGAGGGCAATGGTTATGCAGCTCTGGTGGAGAAATTGCGACACCTTGATCCAGTAAAGCGAGAAGAGCTGTGCAACAGATTATGGAAACATCCGAAAGTTTTTGGAGATTCACCGGGATTGACAACTTGGGCTACTCATGACATTGACGTTGGGGATAGTAAGCCTGTAAAATTAGCTCCCTACCGCATCAACCCTATCAGACAGAAAGCTCTCGATAATGAGATCAAGTATATGTTGGACCATGGATTGATCAAGAGGAGTTTCAGTGAGTGGAGTTCACCAGTTACCTTGCAGCCGAAGCCAGATGGGAAGGTTAGGTTGTGTGTGGACTTCCGGAAAGTTGATTCACTGTCTAAGACCGGTGCTTGTCCTTTACCTCGGGTCGATGACTCCGTGGACAAGATGGGTCTTGATTCGAAAATTTTGATCCAGGGCTCAAAATTTTCCCTTGGGGAAGGGCGTGTTACGCTGTTCGCCTTTCCGTTCCCACGGATGCAGCCATTACAGCTGGGCTAGGGTGGATTATGCAGTATGTATCCGCGTCATTCGCGGAGTTTATATTAGCGAGTGTTACAAGTTCTTTTGTTTCTTTCGTTCCTGCCACTGAGGGCAATTTTATTTAATACCATGCTGAGAATGCATTTGATTATTTTGATTGTCTTATGTGAGCTACCAGTATATTTAATGATTTTGCTTGCATTAGAAGTACCAGTTTATTGTAGAGAGAGAGAGGGGCACGAATATAAGTTCTTATTAATTAATTTGATTGTGCGTTCGCGCTTGGCCGTGCGCGAGCCTTGATCAGAGGCAGTCTCTTCCCAGCCAGCTTTAGTATCGGGTGCTTGTACACTCTCTCTCTCTCCCCAGTTATTTTTATGCCGAGCTGGCGTTTTCATTTAAGTTTATTTTTATTCTTTTTGTTGCTGACTGAGGAAAGTAGTTATTTTTATTTTGTTTTGTGACCTTGTTGTCTTTGGAGGGCCAGTCTGGCTCACCGTAGTTTCTCGCTGCCTTAATTAACGTTCCCCCAACACACGTACATACACACACACCCCTAACCCCTACACTGTTTAATCCCATCTCTTTGCACAAGGCTAGTGAGAACTATCGTGAGCCATTAACTGCGTTCCCCCTTGGACACGGGTTAAGTAGAAGTCGTCACCACCGGAAGTAAGTGGGAGGTGTTCCTGTATACTGTCTCGGGCGGTATTACTTCCGGTAGTGACGATAGTAGGCTAGATCTATAGGTAGGCTGTTCCGTTTTATTATCAAAGTACAGAGTGTTGCGTTCTTAAGTAAGTACCTTTCCGTTGCGCAGTTTTTCTCTAGTTTGCGGAGTGTCAGTGCCGGGGTCTGCGTTATTTTTGCAACGCAGTGGAGGCCGATCATCTAAGGCTGACTTGTTGTCTTTTTTGTAATAGCCCCGGGCTGGCGCCACTGTAACAATATATATATATATATATATATATATATATATATACACACACACACACACACACACACACTCGTATATCCCGAATATGAGAGAGAGAGAGAGAGAGAGAGAGAGAGAGAGAGAATGTATAATTGATTTCTATGTGATAAAGTATAAAGTATACATTATTTGCCAACTCTGCTAATACCTGTTAAACCTTTGGCTTTTTGTTGAGGGCTGGAAGCTATTTTACTCACTCTTCCACAAGACAATTTCTTTTAAAGAGGGAGAGTCTAGGATTCTAAGTCTTGAAAATTATCTCTATTGAATTTTTCACTGCTTAAATTCCTATTACCTGGATAACATCGTCGGGGTTCAGATTGAGTAAAGAGACCCAATAACGTTCATGGCAGCCTCGAGATATGTGTCCTACGTAACAGTGAGGTTCACTCGTGACGGGTGTGTCTGTCATATAATGATGCCGCAGGAAAAGTTGCACTTGGAGTAGTGGTTTACTGAGGCTAAGTCTGTCTAATGATTGTAGCTATTGTAACTGAGGGACTAATAGTAATTCTGGAACTGACTTAAGTAGATTGTAGCTGGACACATGTTACACACATTTCATCAGTTTCTTCAGGCAACGCATACACAGTCTGCACCATTATTACACGAGAGATCCCTATTCCTGCTTCCTGAAATCAGCAGGACCAAGCACGTGCCAAATTTTCTCGCATTTCCTTTTAAGATACTTGTAAATTACCTTAGACTCAAATAAACAGATTAGTCTCGATGCACCAGACTTGTCAGTGTGATTTCTCTTGTGACATCATTGTTACTGGCAGGCACATCCGCCACGGATGATTAAGACTCATATCTACCTGTAAATGACACATAAATAAATTAATTATTAATAGAGGACTATGCATAAAGTAAATTCTAAACCTATTTACTATCATAAAATAGCTTTGGTATTTTCTCTCACATGAGACACAAGCGTGGCATATATGGGTAATATCTTAACAGTTTTATTCAAAGGTGATAAAGCTCAGACAATTTGTGATCACCCTAAAATCAATAATAATTAAAATACAAAACAGACAAAGTTCTGCATCCCACATTTAATGCGGTTCCTTCACTGAGTCCACTTGGATGCAGAAAAACAGAAGCCAAAAGGCAACTGCAGCCAACACTTAGTTAATACAAGTTTGTGGAACAAACGACCTCTCTGTCTGGCCTGACATAAGTGCAGTAGAGTCTCTGCAGGACCTTGACCTCATTCGATTTGGAGCTGACTCAACCACAACCATTTCTTGGTCTTGCATAAAGTCCATGTAACTCACTCGTACTTGGGACAAATGTAGTGTTCTATTCCAGTTAACGCCAAACGATATTATTCATTTGAAAGTCAGTCATAGGAGCCTGAGAGGGTTTGGAAGGTCGATTAAAATGCAACTGTTTTGCGCTGATTCCTACGTCATAGTGGCATATGCAGAATTCAAGATCTTGTTCTTTAAACATCCTGATCTGCATTGTCATGTTGCTGGACATCAACGAATCAGAAGTGTGTCCTTATTACCAGCAAGAGAGCGATGTTTATTATCAGTTAAGTTTGGAAATGAGCGACCTGACCCTACCTGACCTGTCCCGACCTGACCTGCCCCGACCCGACTGTCACGCTAAGCAGAAGCTAATAATTTCGCGCCTATGAAGTAGAGTTGAAATTCTTATTGCATGTGATATATTCATTTAATAAATTTTGTTATCAATTAAATACCATCCGTAAAGGCATAGGGAACCCTTGGAATCTTGAGTTTTGCAAGGAAGTGCTCGGCTGTGTGTGTGTGTGTGTGTGTGTGTGTGTGTGTGTGAGGGGGGGAGTATGTGAGAGCAAGCCTTTAGTTTCAGTGTATTATTCATTGTTCATTTACCATCATGAGAGAATATCATAGGAAAACTGTGAAAAACATTTTGCTCGCTCGCTAGTCAAGGGGTCACAATGCGCCCTTTACAGGTAGTACCATCACACAGAATCCAGTCATAGGCCCGTGGTGTTGTATTATATTCAGCCGCCATAACACTGACACTTTAGAATGATTGAATATATTCCTCGTACCTACAGACGATGTATTTACCCTAAGAAAAACCTCTTTTACTGAAGTGCTTAGTGAGAATTGCATCTAATCACCACAGTTCGAAAAGTCTGTTAATCACTTCTCTCAGATGATCTATTTTCTGTTTATTTTTTTACCGTCTGACAGATGATGTATTTTCTGTTTATTTTTTTACTGTCTGACACCTCTATATAGCTTCAGGGATATCTGTAAAAAGACAGAATTTGGATATGGATTGTTTCTAAGCAATTCCTTGCCAAAGGTTTCGCCAAAGGTAAAAAAGCTAATATGTGGCAGGGGTAAAGTACAAAATACATCATATTAGAAGCTGTTAAACCGAATAATATCGTGTCTGGCGACAGTATAAAAAAAAAAAGTCATTTTTTGTGAAGGTGCTAACAGTCACTTAAAGCAATAGCACCCCATTGTACTGTTCAACTGCCTAGATTTACAAGTATACGTCCTACAGGGGTTGGCATGTTATAGGTCATCTGTGACACTAGTCTATTATTTATGTCTCGCGTCTACTGTGTTGGAGCTACCCAATTATACTCGACAGAGGAAGTACTGGTTAGACGCAAACAATTACATTAATGCCACATAGTATCCCCAATAAACCATCCCAGTAGTACTTATATGCGGAGGCAATATTTCATGTACCAAACCAGACCCATTATAAAGGGTGACCATCAATGATCTGTCACAGCTTCCAGCTGGCCTGTATCTGCATCTGTATAATCCACATTAGGTTCACTGCAGGAACGGACCTTTTCATTCGAGGGAAAGCAATAGCCACATTAACTCTCTCATACTGGTAAAATACGGATGAGGAAGAGGTGTCAGTAGGCAGACAGATGAACGCAGAAGTCGAGTGTTGTAATGAATATGGTTGGTAGAAGCGAAAGCACAGGACTGTATGCATGTGAAAGGGCATACTACCACCACCCTCGCTAGGGTTCGAACTCCAGACTCGGGTTACGTGCATATCAAGGCAAGTAGGCTACCGATCAAATCACGGAAGCTGACCCAAGGAGGCCTAAATATCGGCTTCCTGCCTGCTGCAGTGGACGTGAGTGACGAGGTCAGGCAGGCCAGGCAGACTGGCTGGAAGCAGGAAGGCTGTTAGGCGGACAGGAAATGAGGCCGCTTGAAGTAAATGCTTCTTCTTGGCTGAAGGTATTGTAGGCCACCTTAACCTAGCTGAAATTTTCCTCCATTTGCAGCCCACAGTTTAATGGCAGAGAAGGATAGTGCAACGGCCCTACAGCTTTCCCATGCATTTTCTTAGTGATTCGAATCACATGAAGGTATAGTTGTCCGCCCCGAAATTCGGAACGCGAAATTCGATGATGCTAACAAAGTCCTTCGCTGGAAGAATTTTACCACATTTTAATTCCAAACATCACAGTCAACTGTCAATAAAGCGGTGCTTAACTCGGCTCGAATTTAATCCAGTTTGCTCAGACAGGCAATATTAGAGTCAATTTGGCCATTAAACCCCAGTGTAAAATATGTGAACATGTTTGCTGCGACTAAAATCCCTTGAGTTGGCTCCAGTCAAATAGTCTGGGCTTTTGCAACATGCAAAAGCTCAGAACGGTGTATCAGTTCTTGTTGTGTTTAAATAATACATTGCTAAAATTTCTATCTTATTCTTTATGGAATAGGCAAGAAAACTTTAATCTGAATATGGCGAGATTTGACGCTCATTACAATTAACAATGTTAATCGGTTGCTACACCACAGATTTGTCCATGAAGTAACGGCAGACTTAGGCCGTGAACAGAGTATCGTTAGCTGGAAGTTATGTACTCTACTGAGAGAGAGAGAGAGAGAGAGAGGGGGGAGGGGAGTCACCATTCAAGGCGTTTGGTGGTACACGAAAGACAAGGTGAGAATACTGGGAAGAATAAAAGGAAGGCCAGAAACAGGAGGGAAGAAAGATAATGCGCCAGAGTAACAGGATGGATAGAGAGGAAGACGAGAGAAGGAACGAGAGGAGGAAGCAGGCATAGTAAAAAGTAAGACTTGATGAAAACAGAACAAGCTATAGTGGGTTTTAAAAAATGTAGAACAGATCTGCTATGAGAATTAATGATCATTGCAAAAATTTATTTGTATGTTTTTGAACAGTAATGAACCAAAGGGAAATGTTAATCTTATGGTAGTTTATCCTTACATTATGAACTGCAAGGGACATTAACACGCATAATAAACTATGTATTAATAATAGTTGTAATGACTGTGCACAAGAATTATCAGCCGACGTCATACTGATGCCATCGTAATGCAAACTCTAAATACCACCAAACATTTGTGGCAACACTTAAAACGTCATCAAACGATGAGAAATTATCATAAAGGTTATGGAAGCTGCCTTATGCGTGGGTTATTGACTGTATTACACGGCTGCCAAATACTTACCACGTATTTGATATAAGAGTATTCTTTAAAATTCTTAAGGTACTGGGGTTGCTCCTCAATTATTCGTCACTGCAAAGAAAATTTATCCTACAAAGTGGTGAAACAACAGGTCCACAACGCTCAAGTCCGGTTCAAATCCACTCAGAGGTGGCATGAACTTACGACCCTCGTTCGACTCGACCGAGGAGAGAGAGAGAGAGAGACTCTAGCCTAGTTAATTTTTATAGGTTATTGGTGGGCGCGTCCCAAGTCCAACTTAAGATTTGCTCAAGCCCAAGTCTGGCTCAAGCCTCATTCTAGTATCATGACCTAAATCATGCTCAAGAATTTCACTATAACAGGAATATGAAGAGTTTTGGAGTGGTTTTGTATAAGAGCGACTGATTGTTCCCATTGGATAAAGAGCCACGATGACTGTTGTGAGTCTGACCAATACTTGCAAAAGCTCAAGAAGGAAAAAAAGAAGAGGAGGAGGAAAAAGAAGATAAGAAAGGAGAATGTCTAGATTTTTGTTTATCAACTTCAAGAGGGCAATCTTCCTGAAATCTTAGGGGAAAACTCATATATTTCATTCTGGATCTGGAACATGCAATGAGATGTAGGTTTTAATAAAACTATCTTGATTTTACTTTTAATCCTGCAGCAACGACTTATTTATATTGCAAAGATTAACACCTGATAATATTACCCACAAGTCTCGAATTGATCTGCTGAGTGCACTGGGACAAGGAGAACCAAATCTTTTATGATATCCAACTCCTGACATAGGCTTCACAACCCGTTTCTTGACAGGCAACAATTCTTCATGACCCATTACGAAGTTAATAGCCACCAACAACACTGAACGCATGGTATGGATGTCTCACCCAGGGATGATGTACCGGTATTACTGGGGTTATTTTATTACTGTGTCCTGTCGAACAGCAGAATACATCTAAACACTCAACCTCCAATCACTCTGACGACCCGAGAAATATTCTAACAAATGCCAAGATTCTTTGTGTTTTAAGTGTAAGGGTCAGGGGATACACGAGGGGTAGAGAGGCAGGTCAATAGTTGAGTAAAACCTATTTCTTCTTGCATGGTCGGAATGCTTGTGTTTGTATTTTGTATTCTCTGACATGAGTTAGGAAAAAATGTGAACCACAATCGAAAGATCAATAAAATAGAGGCGAGGAGTCTAGGGAATATTCTTCAAGAAGCCGCAGCAGCTTCACATCTGCCTCACTTATAAGTTAAGGACTCAGCTCAACCGACAACTCACCCACAAAATCTCAGTTTTTGCCAATAATCCCAGGTTAAGACTCTCTGTGGCCAGTATCTTCAGTTTAAGTGCCACCTTGGTCACCAGCAACACCAGAAGCTTTTGAGGACGGGAGTACCATTAAACTAACTTAATGATCACAATATCTGACTGCTATCTCACATTTTTTGTCTGTTTAATTGCAGGCGCATTTCTAGAAAAGGCCCATTCTGCTTGTCTCTCAATAACGTTTTGGAAAACGAATCGTTTGTCTCTCGTGAATTTAGTTACTTTTACTTCAGTCACAGCACACCACACCACACCACCTTTTTACACCATACCGTACAATATCACCTCCTACACCACAGCTCAGCACACCAAGGGAATTAACCTAACGGCCCTGTAGCTACTTCATTTAATGCTATTTTACTTTTGTTTGCACACACAGAGTAGGCCATCACGCAACTGTGCTACAATATGAAATAGATTTTTATCGTCCGCCTTTAGAAATGCAAGGCGATATGGTGTGTGTGTGTGTGTGTGTGTGTGTGTGTGTGTGTGTGTGTGTGTGTGTGTGTGTGTGTGTGTGTGTGTGTGTGTGTGTGTGTGTGTGTGTTTTCCCAACGTATCTCGAAAAGTTGTGGATGAATTTGCACCAAACGTTCAGGGAATAGCATCTTTGTGGAAGTGCAGAATCCTCTTCTATTTGGTGAGGATTTGATCCTAGACTTACGAATGCCAGCTGCCATATATTTTTTAATATGGAATGGCACTTTGGGAGACAAGGTGACCGAATTCCGTAGATTTTTTTTTTTTTTTTTTTTTCAAAATTGGTGTGTAGGTAACTTATACCTTATCCAATTACATATTTTGGCAGGCGATTAGCATTCGGCCTCCGAATGCTTTAGTTTCACTTAATATGGATTGGGTTTCTGCGAAATGTGCTGACTGAATTCCGTAAAGCTTTACATTTCTTCATATTTGGCTTGTAGGAAACTTGTACTTTACCGAACAACATAGTTTGGTGGGGGATCAGCATTCGTCGCCCTAAGCCTTTTGTTAGTTTTGGTGCTTTCTCTAAGAGTAGGTTTTCCGTACCTATGTATACCTTTCTAATAGACGATAACTAATACAAAGAGACATTATATCAGTAAGTGGTTAATTTTGACAAGAAGAAGGTAAATATAAACCTCTTTGAAAGTCATTTGTGAATCACCATGCTAGTAAAATAAGCTTGGCTTTACTGTCCCCCCCCTCCCCCCCGATGCACGCTGTAATATGGTACTCAGTTGTTCCCTAATAATATGATCAGAAACTGAGTGTTTGCCATCTCTACACAACTTCTGATTAATTCCTCCAGCGCAATGACTTTTTTTCTTTTTAATTTCCTTCTTTTTTTTAGGTACAGTAAAACTATTTATTTAAATTCTGATCGACTCTTCGGACTGAAATGATTTCTGAAGAACATACAGAAGCAGCTACGTCCAGGTATTATAATTCCAATACACTCTCGTACTGAAGGGGTTATGAGCACAGTCGTGTTACCTCTCTCCTTTCTTCACTAACTCCAGGGGTAATATTCACAACCTTCCCTGAGATTCATCCACATATAAGACTGTTTACTTTACATTTTATCTTCACTCTATTAGTAATTTCACAACCAGCTGAGTGAATGGCCAGTTGAAAAATACAACAAAATATAATAATACTAAAATGCTGTAAAGAATACTATATCGTGGGAAGTGGTCGATTTACTCTTTATATATGTATACGTCTTCAAAGATCCCAGCTAAAAATCCTTTGTCCAAATTGCTAACGAAAGTTTTATGCGATATTTTTTCTCTCCAGTCCTATCCACTCCTCGTACACCCCTCACACTTTTTTCTTCGTCCTATTGTTTCCTGCAGCACCATTGTTCGCTTGGCGGGTATCTGACGGGTGGCTGATGGATGTTACGGGGATATCAGCTTTATCAGTCAGGATCTTTATTTTTCATTGTTTCTTTTTTTCCCCCCGAACATTCCTACAATTGTTTCATTTTTTTCTCTTTTCCCTCTTCCTCCTCACTATTCCACCTCATATGAAGCAAAAACTAAATGCAGTGTAATTAGGCATAAGGTCTTTAATGAGAGAGAGAGAGAGAGAGAGAGAGAGAGAGAGAGAGAGAGAGAGAGAGAGAGAGAGAGAGAGAGAGACACTCAGACAGACAGACAGACAGACAGACAGACGGAGTATAAAGGAAAACTCGAGATAATATGAGGACAGGAAACGAATATCCAGCTGACTGCTTGTGTGTTATAACTGATATACTGTTGTATGAACAAACGGCCCATTTCTACTGATTATAGTATGTTTACGTCCATTTCAGTTACGACTGATCACCAGGCTACTGAAGGAGTATTTGGTTACAAACGTATGGATGATGACTTTCTCTCAAGGATTCCTCTCGTACAATAACCCATCAGATGTGGTCTAAAATTTACTGTGTAACTGTACTGTTAATCACCATCACTACAGGATGTCACCCCAAAGATGTCTAAAATCGCACGGTGGTTGAAAAAAGCACATGTCACCGTACTGCAAAGGTTACTGGAAACACTTTATAACCCTTTCACTTCGAGAGGTCTTCCCTAAGCTCTAAGAAATATACCACTGTAGTAATCTGGTTACAGGAGAAATAAGATAAGGTTGAACTGGGATCCCACTGCCACTCAGTTCCTCAATAATGGCCAGCGAGCCTTGACACGGGATGCCACCCGTATGCTGGTAAGCCAGTCTGGATACTGAGTGACTGAATGAAGGACGAAAAAAGGCGGAAGTAATGAATGTCCTCATGATGAAAAAGGTAATATATAAATGCAGTGGAAACGAATAATAGGAGGTAACTGGATGATTGAGAACATGCAGAATGTATAAAACCAGATGGTGATATATGAAAAAAAAAAAATTAGGTATAAAGATAAGTCGAGGCTGGTAGTTTACAAATTTTGTCCCTTCTAAATATGCTGGGAAAAATTTAAGATCAAGTTATTGATGAATTCTTTTCTAGATGACTGGACATTTTACCTTTAACAGACTGGAAGTCATAGGCAGTGAAAAAAGACGGACTGAGGAAGATAATTCCAAAGTTAATAACTTCTATATATGAAAAAAATATGTATCGATTATTCCTAAACTACAGAGTTGGGAAAGGATAGCCTTGCTGATGACTGATGCATGCAGGTAATGTGCAAGTGACTTTGTGCTTGTTTAATCATTATGCATGCCTATTTGCAAAATTTTAGGTTCAACTGATTGTAATAAAAGGTGTGTGGATAAAAAGGTTGGATTCTATAATGTACTACTGTAAGCAGAGTGACATAAAACATGCAAAAGAAATATACTGTATCTTATGGTGGGTGTCTTCAGTTTAGTTTCTGGTACAGGGTCTGTGATCATTGATAATGACACCTTTGTGTCACCAGATAGCAATTTCAATAAAAGTCAGAGTGAAATATTTGTTAAGAAAAGTTAACACAGGGGATCTTCAGGAACAGCGGGATGAGAACTGTGAGAAACCTGATTGATAAAGCATTTATGAAAAGAATGTCTGTTATGTGGGTGTGCTCTTTAACATTGCTTATCTTTAATCTTAGACTGCGACAATCCTTCTGGAAATGCAGTTGATGAAGCTGCAAAAGACCTTCCAGAAGACCAAGGGTAACTTTGTATTTGGTGTGTGTGTGTGTGTGTGTGTGTGTGTGTGTGTGTGTGTGTGTGTGTGTGTGTGTGTGTGTGTGTGTGTGTGTGTGTGTGTGTGTGTGTGTGTTTAATGCAAGGAAGAAGGAACTAAAGGCCAGAAGCCAGCAAACTGTTCCTTCCAAATAAAAAACAAAAACAATACAAATGAGAGCCAAAATCAAGATCTGATCATTTCGAGAGGCCTGGACACATTACATTTGAAAGACTGGAGATCATAGGAAGCAGGAAATACAGATAGAGGGAGACAGTTCCAGAGGCGACCTGTTGCATAAATGAGGGACTGGGAGTAACGGTTAACTCTTGCATTAGAGAGCTGAACAGAAAAAAGATGAGAGTTTGCTGCTAGACGAGTGCTACGAGCCCGTCGTAGAGGTGGAGGGATGCAAGCAGACAGTTCAGAGGAGCAATGATAAAAAAGAGATAAAGATGCAACAGTGTGGCGAAGAGACAAAGGTTGAGGAGAGCTAGTAAAAAGAGGAGAGTTAATGAGACAAAAACCTTTGACTCCACCCTATTGAGAAGAGCTGTATGTGGGAAGCCTCCCCACACATAAGAGTTGTACTCTATACAGGGGCGAATAAAACCCATGTACTCAGTTATTCCTGCCTAACTCCTGATTATGCTTAATGAGTGGGTTACCTGGGTCCCCTCCGGTCTACCTGAAAATATTGCATCACTCAGTCACCCACTGGTCACCATGGATTTACGAAGTTGCCCGATTCTCTCAGCTACCCTCCTGATCCCAACCATCCAAGTGGCAACACCTACCAACCATTGACACCTGTGACATCAACTCCAAAGGAAAGAAAGTGAAAGTGAGGAAAAAGAAGGCTAAAACTAGAAAAAAAAAAATGTGACAATGTGTATAGGAGAGTTCTTGCACACCTAACACATCTATATATCCCAAAAGATTGTAAATGAGTGTACCTATCGTAGTTTGGTATGTATGAAAAATAAAATTAGTGCAATAGTGAATAAGGAGACAATGGTATGTGACTGTGTAGTGTGCTACACAGTAGCAAAGATGAAAGTGATGCTATGAGAGTGATTCTGAGCATACCACACCTCCGAACACTTTGGGAAGTAATGTGCATATGTGTAAGTACTCTGTTTTAGTGTATAAGAAAATAAATAACTTGTGTACTAGTGAGTATGAACATCATGATGTGAGGTAGTGCAGTGCGTCACATAGCCTACTAGCAAAAGTGAAAGTGACACTTGCTATGAAGTTATTCTGGATTATTTTAGTTTTATAAGACCAACGATAAGTACTTACAGAAACTAACTTACCTTTTAAGTGCATAACTAGTAATACCGTATGTGTAGAAAATAAGTAAATTACTGTATGACTATTTTTGGTGGGCAAGTTCTACATTTTCTCCTCTACAGTAGTTAGCAACTCCATGCAGTTATGTTACTTGGATATAAGTAACATATGGCGGCGCTGTTACTTCGATACCTTGACAGTGACTTTGTAGGAATAACTACAAATAAGTGACATAAGTAGTGAGAAATGCAAAAATTATAAGGTAAGTGTTGTGTTGTCACCCCAAGTACTGTTCTGCTGATGTGGCATGTTTAGCAGGTGATTTTGCTCTTGTAGTTTACGGCCATACCACAGTACAGTGCAAAACCTGTCCTTAAAATTTATACTTAGTGGATAATTTCCTTTTCGGTGTTCACCGAAAAGGAAATTATCCACTAAGTATAAATTATAAAGCACGGATATCAACTCCCGGATTTCGTCCTGCATATGGCATGGTGGCCACTAGAAGTGCTGCCTGGCACCCACCCTGGCAACTCTCATTCTTTAACTACATAAGATACCCCCTCTTCAGCTCGCTCTCCATCCGGCCCTGGACATCCTTTGGACCTTCAGATTCTTTCAAAAGTTAATGGAAAGATTGAAGTTTGTGAGATTAAAATATAAACATGTTTCGGGAAGGATAAGTGAGTAAAAACATCTCGTGAAAACACCCTATTGTTCCAGTATCTGCTGCACTAGTGACATGGGCTAAAAAATACACCACTACAGTTGATTCCAGTAACACCAGGCAATTCATTTACCCGAGAGTGAGTTACTGGAGCCTCAATGTTAGTAATGCTACAGTCCAGTTCAGGATCCCTCAACACTGGTAAATTCATCTGGTAAACCTTACCTTTACTTTCAATAATAAGTAGTAAAATGTTTTGAACAAAAAGAGTTTCATGGTGGACGGGAGGGCGGTGTTGGTTCTGAGACTGTTTCAAAAAATATTTTTAAAAAATGAGGTACAAGCAGTAGCGTAATCATGTTTATGTTGAAATGTTCCGTCATCAATTGGCTCTTTAGTCTGATAATACCAAACCCGTAGCTCTTTTCAGTTTTAAGCTATAGTTAACGAAACTCAAGTTTCCAAATAGTCAGAACCATCCCTACCAGTGGTGATGATTTGGATAGAAGGGTGGGATGGTTTGGCTGCATGTATTGCTTGAAACCTTCTAAAAATTATGCGAGTTGGTTTGGATGAAAACAAAAATTTTTCAGTTCAAAGTACAAAATTAAACTTTAGAATCCAAATGAACCTCTTCATATTTGTTAAGAAATAATAGGCCTATCTTAAACCGAAATAAGCTTCATCAGAAGTAAGGATAATTGACTTGGCCTCCTACTTTTTCCTTTAAAAGATTTAGAATTGGCCTCATTTCTCTCTCACACACAAGCACAAAATTTGACTCTTAACATCCAAATTTATCTCTTCATAATTTTTCCAAAATATTATTTGTTTAAATCGAAATAAAATTTACCAATATTATGGATAACTGACTTAACCTCTTACTCTGCTTAAAATGATGCATAAGTGGCCTCATCTCTCTCTCTCTCTCTCTCTGGAATATTGACTTTATTTCTTTGAAGGCCTCTATTTCAGATTACAAAAGAAGTTTCTTCTCTCGTTTTATCTATTTATTTCCCTATTTCTGAGTGACTGACAGACTTAAGACTTTTTTAACGCATATTGTAGGCAGAGATAGTTTGGACACTGACGAATCATCCCACTCCATAACTGTACGAGTCATTCCCCTCCACAACTGTACGAGTCATTCCCCTCCACAACTGTACGAGTCATTCCCCTCCACAACTGTCCAAATCATCCAGAATCTATATAATTAATTGATGGGTATCCTCAAATTCCACACGAGAGTTTAACATTCCATTTTGAGAGCAATATCTTCTACATGCAACATAGACTAACAATAATAATGCATAATTCGCTGCTTGACATATTCATGAAGGCAAGGCTTACAATATACACTCAAATTATAACATGAGTGCAAAAAAACATAAAATCTGACCTGCATTAAAAAGTGTAGAGTTTATAGTTTGGTGGTTCAGTCTGGTCGAAGCAAATAAACGATCGCACTTTCACGCATGACCTCGCGGCCCTAGGTACCATATGTTGCTCAGAAAATGCACTGTCCGAACTATCCCACTGTCTTAACCACCAAGACTCTTCATTTAATCCACGACACCCCTCATGCATCACACCCTGGCAAAGACAGAAGCTTCCCGCAAGCACGTCTTTTGTATTATTGGCCCACTATGAGAAAGGATATAGAAGCGCACTGCGATGCATATTTATCGTGTGCCCGTCATAAGGGAACAACCTGTCAACCTGCTCCTATATATTTCAGTACCCAGTACCGCCAAAGCCTTGGCAAACTGTCTCTCTTCATCTTCTGAAACTGCCTAGTACAGAATCTGGCTTCGTCTATCTATTAGTGGTAATCGATCATTTCTCTTTCTTCGTTATCTTAGCTCCATTGTGCGATATCTGCTAATGCAGTGGCACATGCCTTTGTTAATTCCGTAATTTGCCCTTTCACAACACCAGAAGTCAATCTAACTGATAATGGGTCAGAGTTCAACAATTCAGTGCTGGAATAAGTTTGTCTTCGATATGGATTTAGGAAATGCAACGTAGTTGCCCATTATCTAGCCTCGAATGGCCTAGTAGAGCGCCAGTATAGGAAGATATTGGAGAGTCTGCATCACATAGTGGGAGATCAGACTTCCACTTGGGAAGACTGGATCCCGCAGGTAGCTGCTTCATTTAATTCATCCATCAGTAAGTCAATTGGTGAAACACCATTCTTTGTCATTTATGGCTTTGACAAAAGACTACCTTATTCTTTGTTGCAATCCAAATCTGATCCGATCTACAATTACGATGACTATGTGCGGGTCCACTTATCCAACTTCCAGAAAATTCATAAATATATTCAGGATAATCTAGCCCTTACAAATGCAGAAATGGTACGTAACCCACACGCTGCTGCCTCAGATGTTACTGTCCAAGTAGGTGACTTAGTTTTTGCCCTAGATCATGTCCGAGATTCAAAACTAGATTGTAAATTCTTGGGTCCCTTCCATGTCATATCTCGTAAGGGAAATAAATTCGAAATAAAAGATCCGTACAAAGCAGAGACAGCACGGGTGCATGCAGATGATCTCAAACGTGCTTCGAAAAGCATAGTCTTGGAGGAACCACTGGGAGAGGCCTCATCTTCTCAACAAGGAGATGCTTCTTCTTCAAGTGTTTCTTTTGACACTACTACTCCACCTTCCCCTACTATTAATAACTATCGTGCAAAATTGCGTTCTGCCACTAAGTCTCTTGCATAACGCTATCATCTCACACTCTCGTCATCCTCTGCATTAACATCACCTCTGACATCAACTTTTTTTATAGGAAAGATGTTTTGGGTCTACGTGCTGGCCGTGCTGACTCTGATTGGGTCTGGATACGGTGAGGACGATGGTGTTGTACGCCCCGGGGCCTTGGTTTGCGCAGGAGGCGAGATAATGGTGATGAAGCATGTAGTCTCCTTGCACTACGACCTAGAGCCGCTGGCCGCCGTGGCCCTCGCCCTACCTGATTTTGCACGTCAGCTAGAGGACTGACAGGGCCTCCTGTCAGACATCAAGGAACAACATCCTAGACTCTAGAGATATGTTTTGGTACCCACTCTACCTACCCATATGCTGGAAAATGGATTATGTTCGTTACCAGATCTCTCATCTCCAAGATTCCATCCCTAACCAAACATCCGTGGGCCGCACACGAGTGAAACGTGGACTCTTTGATCTAGGAAGGGAAATTTTGATAAGATTATTTGGTGTAGCAACTACCCGTGACCTTTCTGGATTTAAGGAAGACTTAGTTCAATTAGCAAATGACCTAGAATCTCAGGACAAGGTAATCAGTGTTCAACATTCTGTGCTACAAAAGATCACATACCATTTAAATGATATTACATACACGTTAAATAACTTTACCAGAAT